>NW_027496352.1:0-137906 GCF_021521415.1 Bidens hawaiensis
ACGCCATCCATTGAATCCCTCCTCCTCGTATTCGACCTCAATCGATCTCTCGGTTGAAACTTATGTAACCAACTCCTTGCAGAATCCATCAATCTCCCTCACCCCAAGGAATTCATCACCAACCACAAATCAATCCCTCAGAAACACACAAATCACTAACAATTTTCGACTGCACAACAAATCTCTGCAATCACATTTTGTTCAAAATCAATCAAAACAAATCTAGAAGATATACAGACTACAACAAATATGTATAACAACAGTCTATCAGTATAAGCACCAATTATACCAGATGACAAATTCAAATGCAAATCAATAAGCATTACACAAATTTCACACGCCTTTTAGAGATCCAGTAGCGTTCCAAACCAATACATTCACCACAAACCCAAATCAATGCCTCAGAAACACACAAATCACTAACCAATTTTTTTCCACTGCACAACAACACATTTTGTTCAAAATCAATTAACACAATATTTAGAACTAGAAGATATACAAACTGCAATATACATTACACAATTGCACCAGAATACCAGATCACACATTCAAATAGTTCCAATCCAAATGCAAATCAATAAACATTACACAAATTTAACAAGCCTTTTCGAGATCCAACATCTTTACAAACTAGTGGATTCATCACTAACAATTTTCCACTACACAAAAAATTTTCTCAATTAAAACACATCCAGAAGATATACAAACTGCAATGAAATATGTATAACAGTATAGTTCCAAATTCAAATGCAAATCAATAAACATTACACAAACTTAACTCGCCTTTTCGAGATCCAATAACACCACAAACCACAAATTAATGCATCAGAAACACACAAATCACTAACAATTTCAGCAATCAGCCAATCACATACTGCAATTGCATATCTACACAGTATATAAGCAATAAACATCACTCACGAGATCCAATACGTTTACACTAACTGAAGAAACACTAACCGGACCCCGGGCAGGTTACTGGTAACCTGGGGGTTGGAGAGATGTTTCCCACGAGGGGTTAGACCCTTGGAAGATGGTTCTTCTGATAACCTGCAAAACAGACACCGTGAGCTCGTCACTGAGAAGGGGGGGGGTTCCTCCTTGTGACCACCCTCCGGCGTGAGAATCAGACTAGATTGCTCTTTAAATATAAAAGTATATTAAGAGATTGCTAGAGCAGATATCAGGTATATATGATGATAATATGATGATGTAATAATGTGTTTAGATGATCATACCATTTGGGGTATTTATAGCCGAAGGTAGGTTTCCAAGGGGTTTAGCCGGCCCAACACGCTACCAACTGTAACCTACGCACGTGCCCTGCCTGTGAGTGGTGGATAGGTAGCGGCTGACACAGAGCAGGCGTGTCGTGCACTCTTCCTCTTCTGCCAACTACAGGCTAGGCACGTGGTATGGCAGGAGTTGGTGGGTAGGCGGCGGCTATTGGTCACAGTGCTGTGGCGTGCTGTCTGCCATGCTGCTGTCAGTGAGCTGTCGCATCTCTGATCAGATCTTTTGCCCATACCTCGTCAGGTACAGTAAAAGATCCTTCAGTATACGGACTGGCTTATTTGGGCGGGAGTATTCCCCCTCCCGCCTCTGTGCGGGATTGCTCCGGCTTGGCTCATTCCTTCAGGTGACACTGAACGATTGAGAGCTAAGTGCCTTGTGCGTGTAGCCATGCTGCGCGGGTGGCCTTCCCTCATGGCTTGTATCCGAGGCTACGGGAACAGGCGGAGTCCTTCACCATGGGAGGCATTTCCTGCGGGACCAGCTTGCATACTGCGCGTAAGGACGTCACTTCTCTGAGCATGGTTGGTCCTGCGGATCCAGTTGGTCTCTGCGCAGACGTCCCTGTTTAAGGTGAGTCTTGCGAGTCCAACTGGGCTATGCTGGGACCTACCTCTTCAAGTCCCCCCAGTCCAATGTTCTTCTCATGAGTGTTTAATGAAGTGAGGTGAACTTTTGGACTTGAGCAAAGGGTTTTGAAAAGGGTTTTGTAAGGTTTTCCATGGGGATTCTTTCCGCGGAAGTCCTTGTCACTTGCAGAAATGCCCGAGATTCCTGCTTGGTCTTTGGGTATGATGCGGGTAGGTCTGTAACCTCCTCGCAAGTCAGGAGCATTGAGTCCCAGTTGTATGTATTTTCCATGAGGTTTTGGTAATTTTGAACATAGTGATCAATTATGTTAAGACCACCAATTCCATCCTGGAGCTTCAAACAACGTAGTTCTCGATGTTCCCGCTATGCGGGGATGCTATTTCCGTTTCCGCAAGCATTGCCCAGAAGATCCTTCTTGGTTTCAATTCCCAGCGGAGCGCTAGGTATGTGAAGGGTTTTGCCTTAACACTGTACCTGCGCTCGTCTTACGGTTACTTTACTCTCAAGGTATTCCTGGCGTCAATTCCCTGCGGGTGCTAGGTATGTGAAGGGTTTTGCCTTTACACTGTACCCGCACCTGTCTTATAGTTACTTGGTTGCCGAGGTACTTGGCTTCAATTCCCTGCGGGTGCTAGGTATGTGAAGGGTTTTGCGTTAACACTGTACCCGCATCCGTCTTATGGTTACTTGTTCGCCAAGGTTTTCTTGGCTTCAATTCCCTGCGGGTGCTAGGTATGTGAAGGGTTTTGCCTTTACACTGTACCCGCATCCGTCTTATGGTTACTTGTTCGCCAAGGTTTTCTTGGCTTCAATTCCCTGCGGGTGCTAGGTATGTGAAGGGTTTTGCCTTAACACTGTACCCGCATCCGTCTTATGGTTACTTGTTCGCCAAGGTAAGGGGGTATTTTCCCACTTTTTAAATTTTGAATTTTGAAATTCGAAAGGTTGGTGAAAAGATAAGTCCAAACCTTTGAAACGTCGTGCGACGGTTTCTTCTGACTGTGTCAGGACGTGCAGGGAGTTATGGTGACGTGACAGAACATGGTCATTCCAGTCGCTTTTTCAGGCGCGTGGGAGCGATTTTTCGGGCGCGTGGCCGCGAAATTACTGGCACACGTCCTTTCAACAGCTGTTGCCAGCTTGCTTTTTGCTACGTGTCATAGTTTCATTGCACATTTGATTTCTCTCTCCTCCGCATTAAATTCACCGCATTAATTGCGATTACTATATAAAGGGGGAGAGGGTTATTTGCAATTCACACTTTCCACTTTCATCTCTTCTTCTCAAGTAATTTCCGGCGAATTTTTCTGTTCAGTAAAGCTTTACCCTGAAATCTCTTTTCGTCTTTCTTCCACCATGTTCTTCTCATGATGCCGATGACCAGAAGACTGCTGGCGAATGCCAGTGCTCTCTTCCTGTCGATCTGTACCAGTATATCATCAGGAAGTTCATGCTCGAGTCTCTCGAGCCTGAGTTTCCTGAACCCCACCATACTGTGTACGATGCCCCTAGTGGCAAGATCGGGGTTTATGCTGCATTCTTTGTCTACGGGAACCTTAGGTTTCCGTTGACAAAGTTTGTGTACCGTGTCCTAGAGAGGCACGGTGTGCACCTGACAGAGGTGCACCCCATGGCCATTGCCAAGGTCCGGCACTTTGAGTGGGTGTGCCGGATACTGGGCCTTGAGCCCCTCGTTGATCGCCTGATGACCTTCTATACATGGAGGTGCATCCAAGGGTGGTACACTCTTACAACCCGTATCAAGGGTTTAAAGATTTGTACCACCGAGCGGAGTCTTCGCTCATGGAGAAGAGAGTTCTTCTTCATATCCGCTCGCGCCATCCCCATCGCCATGAAGTTCAAGAATGGCCAGGCGCTTCCGAACCTTCCCGCCCTCAACTACGAGGAGGCGGAATGGTTCTCGAAGATTTCCCGGGTCCAGTCCCCGGTTTTCCGTTTTCCGGAGTCGGCGATGGTGATGTTGGGGATGAGCCGGGTGTGGAAGGCGGCGAATGCGGATAAGGTTCCGATCGTCCTTGAATATGGTTCGAACTCTGTCCCTTATGGTACGTCTTGTTTCATTTTGCTGACTTCGATTTTTACTAACTTTCTTGTTGATTTCAGAGGGGAACGATCTTCAGTCGCTCCTGAACCCGCGGAGGAAGATGGTCCCGCGCGGATGGGTACTCGTGCTCTGGATGAGAACGAGTTGCCCATCTTAGAGCAGACCGCGGGTCGGTTCGTGGAGGTTTACCCGCCAGGCCAAGAGATCCTGAGCCACCGACGGCCAGGTAAGCCTATCTTCTACCCTGAACCTCTCAATGCTGTGCCTGCTGCTGGAGTTCATGACATTTCTTCTTCTGAGGAATCCGCAGAAGGTCCTCCACTGGTGCGGAAGAAAAAGGCTGCCGTCGGGAAGGGCAAGGAGAAGGTGGCCTCTACGACCGACCCGGTAGTCCTATCTGACTCGGAGTCAGATAATGCAGAGGTTGCGGGGAAGCCCGGTGGTGAGGAGACCACCGCTCCGGAGGCTGCAGGTGTTACCTCCGGGGAGGCAGCGACGACGACGGTTACCGGTGTCAAGAGGCTGGCTCCATCGGGTTCGCCCCCGCTCGTCCGTGCGTTCAAGCTCAAGAAACCCCGTGAGTATCCCCATAATTCTTGTCTAAATTTGTTGTTTCAAATAAATTTTTCTAACACTTTTGCTTGTGCAGGTGTGGATGTTGACGCATTCCAGGGTGGAGTTGGAGCAAGTGTTCCCCCGCCAATGACGGTAGGCTCGGTCAGCCTTCCCGAGGCGTCGACCCAGGCGTCTACGCCTGCTTCCGCTGGTTCCAGCCTTCCTGAGGCTGTTCCAGCTGAGAAGGTGTCTCCGCCGGCCGTGAGTGCAATTTTTACAGCATCTTTCACGGAGCCGGCGGTTACTGTTGCTGAGGAGGTGGCGCCAAACATGGCTACCACAGCGGCTGCCACTATACCTGCGCCACCGGCACCGACGGCCGGACCATCAGGTATGCGCCAGGCTTCCCGCCGATCTATGCCACCTTCCCGTCTGCCTGACCTGTTGGATGGATTTCCTTTAGGTTCAGGTGATGGGTTTGGCGGCTATCGGCCTGTTATTGACCCTACAGGTACGTAGGGTTCTTTTTTCCCTTATATATTTTTATCATCTTTTCCTAACTGCCTTTGTTTCTTTTGCAGTGTCGGATTCCAATGAAGTGTATGTTCCAAGATGGAACATACGCCGAGGAACAACCCTTCGTACCCCTGTGGAGTGCGTGGACTGGGCTCGCCACGCTGCTCCTCATGGTGCGTTGGGGGAAGCCATGGCTAGCTACCAAGAGGGTAGGCTAACCAATGAGCTTCGGGTTCTCCAGGCCCGGACGCAGCCCCGCGTCGAGCTGCTTTGTCGTGAAAACGACAAGTTAAAAGCAGCTCGCGCCAAAGATGTATCTGAAGCGCGGGCTCTTCGGGAGGAGAACCGGCAGTTGGCCGCTGCCGCAGCCGAGAAGGAGAAGGCATTCAAGGCCCTCGAGGTTGAAGTCCAGGCGCGACTCGAGGCCCGTTCCAAGGCTGCCCAAGCTGTGAATGAACAGCTTCGGCTGGCCAAGGAGACTGCGCGAAACTCAACTGAGAGGGCTGCCAAGGCTGAAGCTGTTGCTGAGCCACTTCGCGAAGAGAATGAGCAGCTTAAATGCAAATTAAAGGCTCTTCAGCATGCTCATGACGCCTTGGCAATGGAAGACGCCAAGAAGCTGCAAGAGATTCTTGACCAGAGGGGGGTGCTTGACCAAACCGAGCGGAAGCTTAAGGGCGTCGAAGAGGCTGCCGCAAAGGAAGTATTACTTGCCAATCTGAACCAAAGCGAAGCCGAACGCGCCCGTGACGAAGTGCAAGCTACCCTCCAATGGCTACTTCGAGAAGCGTTGCCTCAGGTATCCTCTTTTTTTTTTTCTCTCTTTTCTACTTGTAATTAGAAAATGTTCTAACTTGTATTCTTTTGTAGGTTGCGCGTCGGGTCCTTTCAGAGACCTCTTATGACGATGCGATGAGCGCAGCCCTCAACGCTTCTCATGAGGATGGGGAGAAGACTGGCTTCCTGCTTGGTCTAGGGTTTGCTGAGAGAGGCTTTCCGCCCTCCAACTTCCCTTTATTCAATGTTAATACTGAAGCTGCTTATGACCAAGCTGTGAACCAGTACGCTGCCTTCCCGCATCCAGTGGTGGAGAAGGTGAATGAGGCTGCTGCTGCTGATGATGGGCTAAACATCCTTAAGGCTTTCCTTGGGCAGCCACGCTCAGACGGTGCTGGTCCAAGCGGAGGTGGCCCTGAAGCCTGATCCTGAAGATCTCTTCCCACCGCTAGGATAGACTTAGCTTTGTATAGATTTCTTTTAGGCGGGTAGTTACCCGGCCACTGTTGTAATACATCATTGAAATATTAATCTTTTTGCGTATAAGACTGTTATTTCCTTCTTTGGGTTCCTTGCTTTATAAACTTATGACTTGCATGTTTAAATTAGCAATTTTCCAAGTGTTCAGAATAAGAACCTTTGAACGTGGTTGATAGTGGGTTAAAGTTTCGCTTCCTCCTTCGTGATTGTGCGGGTAGAACCGTCACTTGCACTTGGTAGGATGGCTAAACTTTAATTTTTATCTAACCTGCGTGCTGGTTTTTCTTATTTTTTTTAGGATAAGTTAACCTTTGAACGTGGTTGATAATAGGTGTGAAGTTTTGCTTCCTCTTTCGTGATTGTGCGGGTAGAACCGTCACTTGCACTTAGTAGGATGGCAGAACTTTACCCTTATCTGACCTGCGTGTAGGTTTTTCTCATCTTTTTAGGATAAGTTAACCTTTGAACGTGGTTGATAATAGGTGTGAAGTTTTGCTTCCTCTTTCGTGATTGTGCGGGTAGAACCGTCACTTGCACTTAGTAGGATGGCAGAACTTTACCCTTATCTGACCTGCGTGTAGGTTTTCCTCATCTAAGAATTTTGTTTTGAACCGTTCGACGCGCGGTTGTTGGTGCAGTTCCTTCGAATGATTCATGCGGGATAGACCGGCACTTTCATTTAATGGGATGAACTCCTTCAACTGACCTGCGTGAAGGTTTGCCACGTTATTGGGTTCGTGCGGGTAAGACCGCCTTCCCACGCAACGACTTCACGTAATATGAATGTCGTCCAGTGTTGGATAGTTTTAACTGTTCGACGCGCGGTTGTTGACAGGTTATTATTCAGTTTCCTTAATGATTCATGCGGATAGACCGGCACTTTCATTTTTGGGTGCTGAATTTTTTCCCCTTCAACTGACCTGCGTGAAGGTTTGTTACGTTATTGGGTTCGTGCGGGTAGGACCGCCTTCCCATGCAATGACTTCACGTAATTATGCGGTGAAAACCGGCATATTAGTGTCCAGAAAAGTATAAATGTAAAATCATCAGCTTCGATGTTCTAGAGAGAATCATTTCCATTAGAAGTGGCTCTTGGCCTTTTCTTTACAAATTGGAATTGATTTACATGCAAACTGTGTAAATGAGCTCCCTTCCATGTTGGGATGGGAGCGCCATCGAGCCGACACGCACCTGTTTCGGGATCTCGTTCTTTACGCAGCATGTAGTCTATTGAAGCTGATTTTTTATTCGTGTTTACCCCAGCCGTGGTTCCACACGCACCTGCCTGCCTGCTTAGCTTTTATTTCGCCACGAGGTGCGCGAGCGTCCCATCTCTGACGAATGTTTCGACCATGTCTTTTACGTCTATGCATTCTTCAGTGTTGTGGCCTTTTGTTCTGTGATAATCACAGTACTTGCTCCGATCAGCATCGTGACGATGTCGGATTTCTGGAGGCTTTGGCCATGGGAGCTCTTCAGTAGCAAATATGTCAGTGACGCTTTTGGTAAGTGGTGTCCATCTGGGGTTCCGGTGCGGCTTTACATTATCCCTTTCACCCAATCGATGTTGTAAGCCGGATGAGGTGTCAAAGTTTACCCTTGACTGCCAAATGCCTTGCTTCCGTTTTTTGTTCAACCGGGCGGTGAGGACGTTGTCCTCTCTCGTCCTCTGGGTGTAAAGGTTTGTGTTCTGCGGAAGGTCTCTACCCAGTTGCTTCTCCGTTTCCGCATAGCGTTTGGCTGCTGTCATGATGCCATCCCATGTGGATGGCATTCCATCTTTACCCGTTAGGGTGCGGATAAGCTCTGGGTCTTGCGCGCCCTGGATGAAGGCTGCGCGAACAAGATCCTCGCTGATATTGCCCAAACTTAACTTCTTTGAGTTGAAGCGAGTGATGAAGTTTGGCAGAGATTCATCTTCTTCCCGTGTGCATTTGAGGATTGTCCATTGCTCCTCGGTATACTTTCGCTG
This sequence comes from Bidens hawaiensis, assembly GCF_021521415.1. Classification (NCBI taxonomy): domain Eukaryota; kingdom Viridiplantae; phylum Streptophyta; class Magnoliopsida; order Asterales; family Asteraceae; genus Bidens; species Bidens hawaiensis. The sequence goes on from NW_027496352.1 coordinate 8,250, forward strand.
CTGGCTGAAGTGTTGGCTAAACTTCTGCTGGAAGTCTGCCCAGTCGTAAATGTGGTTAACCGGTAAACGATCAAACCAAGCCCTAGCAGCCCCCACCAGCGTCATTTGGAACATGTAACACCACGTGGGTTCCGTCCAATTGCTAACGGTTGCCCCCGCTATGAACCTGTTCAAATGATCGTCTGGATCAGATAGGCCGTCATATGTGCCTATGTTAGGCATTTGTTTAGCACTTTTCGGGGCAATTGCTTCAGCAATGTCCCTTGCAAATTTGGACGTTCCTGCATTCGTAACGTTTGGTCTGAACGTTTTAGAGAAGTCTCGTGGACTTCCATCTATGCTTTTTGGTTTGAAGGCTTGTCCAAAATGCCTTTTCGGTTGGGTTTCCGTTTCTTTACGCTTCCCTTTTGCCTTATGACGAGGGTTCGCGTCGGAGTCGGATTCCTCCGAGTCATCCTCCCAGTATTCGAATTCGTCGGCCTGTTGCACGGAACGCAAGCGTTCGTTCAACTCAGCCTGGAATTCCTTTTGTCGTGCCTCCGCCCATGCCTTGACTTCGTCGAGAGTCTGGCGGGGGAGTCTTCGTTTTTCAAACTGGGTATCGGTGGATCCCAGTAGGCGGTCATTTACTGCACTTGCCCCTGCTTTAGTAAGTGGGGTAGTGTTCGTAAAATTTACTTCACTTGCTCCGGCTTCGGTAGCCGGAGTAGTGTTTGTAAAAACTGTGTTGCCGGTATTCCCCCCAATAGCTGGGGTTGTGGTTACCGGAATTTCTCTAACCATCTTTTGTATAAAGTTTTGAAAAAACTGGAGAAAATTGTAGTTCTAGCTTTATGCACGGATGGCGCCAATGAAGAAACACTAACCGGACCCCGGGCAGGTTACTGGTAACCTGGGGGTTGGAGAGATGTTTCCCACGAGGGGTTAGACCCTTGGAAGATGGTTCTTCTGATAACCTGCAAAACAGACACCGTGAGCTCGTCACTGAGAAGGGGGGGGGTTCCTCCTTGTGACCACCCTCCGGCGTGAGAATCAGACTAGATTGCTCTTTAAATATAAAAGTATATTAAGAGATTGCTAGAGCAGATATCAGGTATATATGATGATAATATGATGATGTAATAATGTGTTTAGATGATCATACCATTTGGGGTATTTATAGCCGAAGGTAGGTTTCCAAGGGGTTTAGCCGGCCCAACACGCTACCAACTGTAACCTACGCACGTGCCCTGCCTGTGAGTGGTGGATAGGTAGCGGCTGACACAGAGCAGGCGTGTCGTGCACTCTTCCTCTTCTGCCAACTACAGGCTAGGCACGTGGTATGGCAGGAGTTGGTGGGTAGGCGGCGGCTATTGGTCACAGTGCTGTGGCGTGCTGTCTGCCATGCTGCTGTCAGTGAGCTGTCGCATCTCTGATCAGATCTTTTGCCCATACCTCGTCAGGTACAGTAAAAGATCCTTCAGTATACGGACTGGCTTATTTGGGCGGGAGTATTCCCCCTCCCGCCTCTGTGCGGGATTGCTCCCGGCTTGGCTCATTCCTTCAGGTGACACTGAACGATTGAGAGCTAAGTGCCTTGTGCGTGTAGCCATGCTGCGCGGGTGGCCTTCCCTCATGGCTTGTATCCGAGGCTACGGGAACAGGCGGAGTCCTTCACCATGGGAGGCATTTCCTGCGGGACCAGCTTGCATACTGCGCGTAAGGACGTCACTTCTCTGAGCATGGTTGGTCCTGCGGATCCAGTTGGTCTCTGCGCAGACGTCCCTGTTTAAGGTGAGTCTTGCGAGTCCAACTGGGCTATGCTGGGACCTACCTCTTCACTAACGCTAACAGATCTCCAGAAGCCCTAATTTCAATGCATAGACCGAATTCACACAAATTAAAGCTCAATATTCTATAATATCCATCAAATCAAAGCAACTTTATAATAATACGAGAGCCGAAAACATAATATTAATATTAACTAACCGTAACGAAATAACTGAAGAAATCGGATCGAATTGATTAGGTTTTGATTGTTATTATTTTATTTATGAATGAAATTGCGAAATTATTATTATTATTATTATTATTATTATTACATCAATCGATGCAGAAAGTGTTATGTTATGTACGTAATAATAAATAAATTAATGGATGTAATTATTATGTATATAAACAAAATGTATACGTACAGATATAGATACAGAGGAAGAAGAATTGTTGCACCATTCTCTCTCGTTGATGCCCACACGCTATATATACCTTCGGTGGTGGTCAAGTTTTCTGTTAACTGGTTATTATTATAATAATATAATGATTTGAAACTTTTTCTAATATGTAATGGAATATTTAATCCTTATTTGTGTTTTTTTTAAGTTATTTGAAAGATTCGGATTTTCGTCGAGCCTTTTTTAACGACTTGAAATGATTATTTGAGACCTAGGCGAGTAGGCGGCCTTTGACAATCGTTAAAAGTTTTTTTTAGCTGAATGCGATTTTTTTTATCGTAAGTAAAAAGGTTTTTTTTTGTTGGATTTAAACAATTATATTTTTAAATGACATAAATTGGTTTATGATTTGGGTTATGCAAAAGGCAATTTGTTTATAAAAATAGGCTTGAATGAGTTCATTATTTGGATTTAAACCATTAAAATTACATCTTTTTTTATAAAATTATATAATTTAAAAAAAATCAGGTATAACGGGTTATCGGGTCAATGTAGGTCGACCACCATGTTCTTCTTGAGAGTTTGTCTTGTTTGGGACCGTCTCAAGGAAATCATATTTCTTTTTTTTTCTTTCTGGATAAGTATGATTAACGTGACGTTATGTGTCGGTAATCAATATTTTATAAGGTCATGTGCTATATTTTTTAGAAGCTCATGTTGGGGGGATAAAGTGGGCCGAAGGACACGCCTATTGTGGCCCCGCTCTCAACTTCGTTTTTCTTTCAACTTTTAAAAAACTATTAATTTTTTATTTTTCGTATTAAATAAAAGGATGAAGATGAATAGATAAGAACGTAGTTTGAAAGATGTAGTAAAGTGACATGATAGAATTGTTATGTGATGCTAATGTGACACACAGTGATAAAATATAAAGATGGTATAAGTGTTTGAGTCTATATAAGTATAACAATGTAATCTGTTTCGCTGTTCGAACTCATCTTTAAATAGTTTAGAGTCTTTAACCTCGTTGAAGGTTACATTTCCAACTAAAGTTGTTTTCTATTTTATATAATTGCTTAGTGGGGTATTAATTCTATTAAATTGGTTAATTTACTTTAGAATTAATTAAAAACTAAAATAATTATCTATCAACAATATAAAACAAATTAATTCTGATTTAAACTTATTATATTTTTCTTATTTAACAAATCCCAATAATTTGCATGATATGATACAATTTGACCATGAACGACGTGCCTCCACATGGACATGCATGTTCTTTTGTTTTTGTGTCACATGCCTTTGCTTTTCGAAACAAAATATTGGCATTCTCTCTATGGGTAATGCATCTTATTTTCATTATTAAAGAATTAAGATATTCAATTATTTAACCAATTAATATCAGTCAATTGTTCAGTTAATTAACTAAATAATAATTGTGTATTAAATAACTTTATATTTAAATAATGTATTTTATTGTCGGGTTATCCGGTGAGATTCACCGGCAAGAGTACTAGCAATTATCTTTATACCAATTCTCAACAACGTGGGGTGTCAACAATTGCCCGCACCTCTTTTCTCTATAATAAACAAACTTTTGAACTCGTCTATTACACAAGATTTGTTAAGTGATAAAAAATAAAGTTTGCTATTTAAAATAAATGAACAAAATTAAAGGTAAAGAAGTCTTTAATATCAAATTTATAAATTTGATAAAGTCTCTTTACATGCAACATTTGTTGTTTTATCACTAGTATTCAAATTGGCATCAAATATAAACATATTTAGACCATGTCTGCTAGTTACCATGCACAATGCAACATATAATACTCATGAGATAAAAACTGGACATCGAAGGAACAAAACAACCTTATAAAAGACTGTTCTTTACTATTTTCTACTTGTTTTTCATATTTCTACTTGTTTGATCTTCAATTAATATTTTACTATTAATTTTGTAACTATTTATAACTCAATTGCTAAATTGGTTTCGGCCTATGACTCATTATTAGCTAGTATGAATAAAATGAAATATTAGAATATTAGAATGAAAAATTGATTATTTTATAACCCAATTAATGCCAAAATGATATCAACCCATGACCCATGGATAATATGAATTAAGAAGAATAAAGATTAGAAATTATGATTTAATATGTTCATGACACATCATCATCATTATTTTTATTTATTAGTAGAGTAAGATAAGATTTAATTAAATTATTAGCAGAGCAACTTATTTTAAAAATAAAAATAACTAAGAATAATAGATAAATGATAAATGAGATACTTAAAATGCTATGGGACCAACATAAAAACTTGGCCACCAAATTTGGACTAAACACTTGTTATAGAAGATATCAACCATTGTGTTTGCTTCTAAGGCTTAAAAAAATCAAGTGACTGGTGAAAGTAGGTGACTAAATTGACAACCAAATCCACTATTGATGACTGTTATGAGTGTGACATTTTTGCAAGAATATAAGGTCCACAAAAGGGTAGCATGTACTACATCTAACGCATACACATATACCATAAGAGTAGATAAAACATAAGAGTTTAGAACAATAATCAAGTTCTACATCACACGAATGCACAATTGAGTATATAAGAAAACAATAATATATAGTGTAATCAAGAATTAACGAAACCCTAGACGTAGAACTATTAAAAGAGAGTGAAAGAACGAGTAATCTGATCATTTACAAAGAGCATACACTCCCTCTTCTTTATAATAAGACACCGGATGCAATCTAGCTGTTCAAAGAATCAACAAGAGAAAGTCAACCTTGTATCATCCTTGAGTAGGGCTGTGCAACGGTTCCGAACCGTGAGAATCGAACCAGAACCGAAAATAACTGACAAATAGAACCGGAACCGAAACATATTATAGTAAACCGGTTCTGTTTCAGAATTTGTAAAGTCGGTTATCGCTAATCGGTTATGACCAGAACTGGTTCGGCCATTTATAAATCAAATGGGTTGTGCAAACTTTACAAATTGCAAAACAAGTTTCTAATATAACTGTATGACTTCTTTCACGGTAAAATTAATTTAGATTACTACATAAACATCTGTTATATTTTTTAATAAAACCTAACTTTTAAAGTTAGATTAATCATTAGCGGCGATAGATTAAAGGAAAATCATATTTTTATATTATATTACCTTGAAAGCTAAAATCAAAATTGAAAGCTAAAATAAAGATAAAAATGATTAAATGGATGTTGGTTAATAAGTTACCATATATAAAAAATAGGAATTGGTCAATTTAGTTAAAACGTTTTTAATATTCCGGTTCTTCGGTTCCACGTCTATAATTGTCGGTTTTACCCGGAACCGAACCGGGAACTGTAAGGTAACACATGTTAGCAGTTTTAAGGCACCGATTCGATTCTGGTTCCTCGGTTCTGACGGTTATGAACCGTTTTTATGCTCACCCCTGTTCTTGAGTTTAGAATGCATCATGTAGGTCTCTTTATCTTCAAGCCCAAATCCAAATCTTCAACTTCAAGCCCAATCACACTCCGGTGATCAGCCCAAAACATATGCAGAAAACATAAGAAACCATTAAACAAACTAATCAACATATTTGAATATAAAATTGAAGACATGTTATTTTCCTTGTGAGGTGTTTAAAAATATTAATATCTTTGGGAGATTATATCCTGTAAACTCAAAAGTATTAGATATAATATCACTTAAATTTAATACATTAGAGAAACGTCATTTCAGTAACATGGTTTGGTTACTTTTATCATTTTGTCCAAAACTTTTTTATGTCCATCAATTCTGTCATCATGGTTTCTAAAAAATGTCTTTTCAGTCCAATGTATTAATCTCATCCAAAAGTCTGTTAAATCGATGAATATTTATGTCTGATTACTTAATTCAAATAGTTAATTGTAGTTTTGACATATGCGGTTAAGATTCAACCATGTGATAGATTTTTCGCAGATATAGATATGACCCCTGTGGTGGTCATTTTTTGTTTTGCAATTGGGTTTTCCGTTCATTCCCTAAGACAAGTGTTGTGAAAATCGCTAGTCAGTAGTCGAGCGGTGGGATGAGACTAGCGATTAATGAGGATTAATCGAGATTAATCAGGATTAATGGATCAGACTTTAATGTATATTTTTAAGTTTTATATATAAACGCACACATTTTATATGTAATTTTCAATTTTATACTTACAAAAACATATTTTGGCCGGAAGGTGGCTGGAATCTCGCCGGAAGCCCCGTTGGCTTTTGCTGCATCTTGGCAGAACCGTTGATTTTGGTCGGAATCTCGTTGGAAACTGCTGATTTTGGTTGGAATCTCGCCAAAAACCGCTGATTATGGCCAGATTTGACCGTTGACCGATTAATTAGCCGACTAGCCCAAAATTAACCAGTGAAGCGTGGACTAACGATTAATCGGTGACTAGTCGGGATTTTTGCAACATTTTCTAGGACAAATTCGTTTTTTTTTCTTCCAATCATCCCCCTTTACATTCTAACCCCCCTCCCTCCTCAACTTTAAGAAATTGCAACCCTAGCAGCGTTGATTAAGCCGTCTTCATCGTCATTGTCTTCGGTTCAAATCCTATTTGAGATAAAATATCAGGGCTTAAGTTAGACTAGTCAATGATCTAAATCGGCCTTTTAAAAAAAAAATAATAATATATAAAATTAACCTGACTATTTCTCCTAATATATATAGTTAACAGAAGGCGCGAAACCTAACGAGTGAGTCTGGTGTGTCAAACAAGCAAACCGACCCAAGCGGCCCACACATTCAAATACGACGTCGTTCTCGTTTGGGGATAAACAAATTAATCAATTTGGGGTTTCAATTTTCCAATCAGAACACACAATTGACAATCCACTTCACAAATTAATCATCAATACGACTTGTATTCGCTTATTAATCTCCTCAATTTATTCATTTAATCCATCACAGACGAGTCGTTCAGGTTCGACTGACACAAATCCTGTATCTGTTTGTTAATTTGTTAATATTTTAGACGATAGATCATATATTAATATGTATCGGAAGACTCGGTTAGGTTAGACTGATAGAAATCGTGTATGATCGTTGATTAATTTTGTAGTTTGTATGTTAACTATTTTGCATTGATGAAATTGTAGTGAAATGAGTTGTATGTTTGTGCCTTAGGTATTGTTGTAGACTTGTAGAATGTAGAATCCAGTTTTTGAATTAGAGGAAGAAGATACGAGTTTAGAGGACGTTAGTGATCGGTTTAGTGAGATGATGATATTGTTGTAGAAAGTAGAAGCCAGATTTTGAATTAGACGAAGAAGATACGAGTTTAGTCGTTTAGAGGACGTTAGTGATCAGTTTAGTGAGATAATGATATTGTTGTAGAAAGTAGAAGCCAGTTTTTGAATTAGACGAAGAAGATACAAGTTTAGTCGTTTAGAAGACGTTAGTGATCAGTTTAGTGAGATAATGATATTGTTGTAGAAAGTAGAAGCCAGTTTTTGAATTAGACGAAGAAGATACGAGTTTAGTCGTTTAGAGGACGTTAGATCAGTTTAGTGAGATAATGATATTGTTGTAGAAAGTAGAAGCCTGTTTTTGAATTAGACGAAGAAGATACGAGTTTAGTCGTTTAGAGGACGTTAGTGATCAGTTTAGTGAGAGAATGATATTGTTGTAGAAAGTAGAAGCCGGTTTTTGAATTAGACGAAGAAGATACGAGTTTAGTCGTTTAGAGGACGTTAGTGATCGGTTTAGTGAGATAATGATATTGTTGTAGAAAGTAGAAGCCAGTTTTTGAATTAGACGAAGAAGATACAAGTTTAGTCGTTTAGAGGACGTTAGTGATCAGTTTAGTGAGAGAATGATATTGTTGTAGAAAGTAGAAGATGGTTTTTGAATTAGACGAAGAAGATACGAGTTTAGTCGTTTAGAGGACGTTAGTGATCAGTTTAGTGAGATAATGATATTGTTGTAGAAAGTAGAAGCCAGTTTTTGAATTAGACGAAGAAGATACGAGTTTAGTCGTTTAGAGGACGTTAGTGATCAGTTTAGTGAGATAATGTTCATAAGTGTGTTGGATTGCTGCATGAAAGTGAACTACTGTACTAGAATTAGGTCCTGGATGTCGAGCAGGCTATAGTGTTTTGTTAGCAAAAGAAGGTGAGTGATGTTGTACACAACACAAGCTTAGTTATTGGTTTTATGCGCATGCGTGCCGATTTTAAAACATTGCGAGATTTAAGTTCTGTGATTTTGTTTTTACATTACTTTGTTTTGCTATCTGTTATGTTACTGTTAGTAATAGTAAGTAATGAATTTGTGGTTGTGGCAGTGTTGGTGGCTCGTTGGGTGATTAGGATCTCACTACTTTTGAAATAAACTGATTCAGAATGAAAGAAGAGGAAAAAGATAGAGCTCTGTTGAGTAGTCTTGGAGTCACATCAGCGAATCCAGACGAACTTGAACAAGATATATTAGAGCAGGTGTTAATTTCATCATATAGCTTTACTTAGGACAATGATGCATACATGCTGCAAAGTTTGCACAACTTGTTTTTTAATCATTGCTTTCATCTGCTGGCAGGCAAGAAACCATGATGAACAGGGCAGCCAAGTGGAAGTTACCAATGAATCATCATCCACCGGCCAAACAGATGTTCTTAATAGATTAAGAGCTATAAATGTTGAAATAGATGCTGTTGCATGCACAATTGAAGATGTGAAAAACATTGCAAGAACCGAAGAACGTGCAAACAATAATGATGACGAAAGTGGACCATCAGATGGAAAAGAAAGCATTTTGCAGGGTTCTAATGATCTAACCCTTCAACATGCTCTAGCAAATGATAGATTGGAAAGCTTAAAGAGGACAAAGGCTCAACTCGAGAAAGAAGTTGCAAGTTTTGGAATCAACCCTAAAGTTAGTAAACAAGAAAACATCTTGAAATATCTTGTTAAAGAAGAACCAAATAACAAGCGTAAGCAGAAAGAAGTTCCAAAAACAGGTCAGAAGTTGAAGCGGCATAAAATAGTATCCTTCAGTGATGATGGTGATTTTGATGCTGTTTTAAACGCGGCTTCTACTGGGTTCGCTGAAACAGTGAGTTTTCTAAAGTGATATTAGATTTACATTACAAAACATTAAAAGTTTTATATTTATTAAAACAATTTTGTTTCAGGAAAGAGACAAGTTGGTTAGAAAAGGGATGTTAACTCCTTTTCATAACCTAAAAGGATACGAACGCCGCATTGAGGAAGCAGGACCGTCTAATACAGCTGAAGAAGGCAGTGGATTTAACGATTTTTCTTCTGCCAGCATATCAAGAGCTGTTAAATCAATGTCAGAGGCTGCAAATGCTCGTCCTACAACAAAGCTGTTAGATCCAGATTCTTTACCAAGACTTGAACCACCAACACGTCCTTTTCAAAGACTCAGAACCCCTTTAAAAAATCCTCAGTCTCAGAAAAATGAAGGAGAAAAATCTAGAGATTCAAACAGGAAAAAAAGGCGGCCTTTGCCTGAGAAAAGATGGAGGAAACGAGCATCTCGTGAGCAGAATCTTTTGGATGAAAATGGTATGCCATCATCAGCCAGTTGAAAATATTGGTCAGAATATCGATCCATTTATTTATAAACGGGTCGATTCACGTTACGGTTTATCTCTATTTATAAACAGGTCTATTTATAAATTTCTCTTCATTTCTTCTATTCTTCTGAATGTAGATGACACACGCGGCTCTAGTATTGAAGATGATAATCAAGAAGGTGATGATGAAGAAGCAGAAGAAGGTGATGAAGATACTTTCGTGAAACTAGAAGGTGGATTGAATATTCCAAATTCTATTTTCAGTCAACTCTTTGACTATCAAAAAGTAGGTGTACAGTGGTTGTGGGAGCTTCATTGCCAAAGAGCAGGTGGGATAATAGGAGACGAAATGGGCCTGGGAAAAACCATTCAAGTTTTATCATTTCTTGGAGCTCTACATTTCAGTAAAATGTATAAACCGAGTATTATCATATGTCCAGTCACACTTTTGAGACAATGGAAAAGAGAAGCAAAAAAATGGTATCCAAACTTTCATGTTGAAATACTACACGATTCTGCTCAAGATTCTTCTCATAAAAAGAAACAAACCAAATCAGATGAAAGTGATTATGAAACTACTGAGAGTGATGAAGAAGAAGAAAAAATATATTCGAAAAGCAACAAGAAGTGGGATTCTTTAATAAACCGTGTTTTGAGAAATGAATCTGGTTTGTTGATTACTACTTATGAACAGTTGAGGATTCTTGGTGACAAACTGCTTGATATTGAATGGGGATATGCAGTATTAGACGAAGGACATAGAATACGAAACCCTAATGCGGAAGTTACTTTGGTTTGCAAACAGTTACAAACCGTTCATCGTATTATAATGACGGGTGCACCTATTCAGAACAAATTAAGTGAACTCTGGTCATTGTTTGATTTTGTATTTCCTGGAAAGTTGGGTGTTTTGCCTGTATTTGAAGCCGAATTTGCAGTTCCAATTTCTGTTGGTGGTTATGCTAATGCTTCACCTTTGCAAGTATCCACTGCTTACAGGTAAGCATGAGTTTTTATTCAGTTATTCAAAAAGTTTCTATGGTTACGTTTCTTATTAAAATTTCCATAAATTATGCAGATGCGCGGTTGTTCTACGTGATTTAATAATGCCATATCTTCTTAGAAGAATGAAAGCGGATGTAAACGCACAACTTCCATCAAAAACCGAACATGTTCTGTTTTGCAGTCTTACATCAGACCAACGATCTGTATACCAATCATTTCTCGCCGGCTCTGAAGTTGAACAAATCTTCAACGGAGAAAGAAACTCACTTTATGGAATCGATGTAATGCGTAAAATTTGCAATCATCCTGATTTACTTGAACGAGAACACGCAGCCCATAATCCCGATTATGGAAACGAAGAACGAAGCGGGAAGATGAAAGTTGTTAAACAGGTACTTAAGGTTTGGAAAGAACAGGGTCATAGGGTTCTTCTGTTTGCACAGACGCAGCAGATGCTTGATATACTTGAGAATTTTTTGATCGCTGAGGGTTACACGTATAGACGGATGGATGGGTTGACACCTGTCAAACAGAGGATGGTTTTGATGGATGAGTTTAATGAGTCCGAGGAGGTTTTCATATTTATTTTGACAACTAAAGTTGGTGGACTCGGGACGAACTTGACTGGTGCCAATAGAGTGATCATCTTTGACCCTGATTGGAATCCGTCCACTGACATGCAGGTTTGACTTTTATTTATTTGTCTTTTTACCTCGATACCCGCTTGCTGGTCAAACGGGTCATTGTTTGATCCGGGCCAAAATGGGTGGGGTGAGTAAAAATATTGACATTTAAGCTTGAATGTTTGCTTATTATACGTGGTTTTTTCCATTGCTATCAACAGGCGAGAGAGCGTGCATGGCGTATTGGTCAAACAAAAGATGTAACAGTTTATAGACTAATAACCCGAGGAACAATAGAAGAAAAGGTCTATCAACGACAAATATACAAACATTTTTTAACCAACAAAATCTTAAAAAACCCACAACAAAAAAGATTCTTCCAGGCCCGAGACATGAAAGATCTTTTCAGATTAAACGATGATAGAGATAACAACGGTACCGAAACATCGAATATTTTCAGTCAGTTATCTCAAGATGTAAATATTGTTGGTTCTAATGCAAGCAGTCCAAATGAGAATCATACAACACGCACCAAAAAGTCATCCAAAAATAAAGAAAAAGAAAAAGAAAAAGAAAAAATCGATGATTGTAACGAGCAAGAAGGCGAGGAAACAAGTATTTTGAAAAGTCTCTTTGATGCTCAGGGGATTCATGTAAGTATTTGCCTTATAATACCCAAAGGTGTGACTTGGGCAGTTGGGCCAAACCACAGGGACCATGTCTGTAATTAACTCGTCTATTTTTGATGATTTTCAGAGTGCAGTGAACCATGATCTAATAATGAATGCCAATGATGAAGAAAAAGTGAAGCTTGATGTACAAGCTTCCCAAATCGCCCAACGGGCCGCGGAAGCGTTACGTCAGTCAAGAATGATTCGCAGCCGAGACAGCATTTCGGTCCCGACCTGGACCGGGAGATCTGGGATCGCGGGTGCACCTGGTCCATCTGTAACCCGGAAGTTCGGGTCAACTGTGAACTCTAAATTGGTTACCAAAGCCCGAGCTGATGAAGGGCCGTCTAACAACAAACGGTTTGCTGCAGGTGCATTGGGTGGTAAAGCGTTGTCTTCCTCTGAATTACTTGCGAAGATTAGAGGGACTCGTGAGCAAGCGGCTGGTGATGCACTTGGCCATCAGTTCAGTGCGGGTTCGAGTTCCAATGACAGGGCCCGCTCGACTCGTGACTTGGGTGGCGTGCAACCGGAGGTTTTGATCCGTCAAATTTGTACTTTTTTACAACAACGAGACGGGATAAGTGTTTCGGCTAGTATAGTGAAGCATTTTAAAGAGAGGATACCAACTGAGGATTTGCCTCTGTTTAAGTCTCTTTTGAAGGAAATTGCTACTTTGGAGAAAAACCCGGGCGGGTCGTCGTGGATTTTAAAACCCGAGTATCATTAACGCTAATGACGTGACCGGTTATTGGTTGTTTAATTTTTGAGAGGTGATTATTGTCACAATTCAAGATTTTAACTGAGGAGTAGCAAAAACTTGAAATTTTTTCTTTTAAATAGGTTGTAGGTTAGTGTACATTTGTTATTTTAAAATTTTTTGAGCACGCGCTACCCTTTATTTTCTCTTATTTTTTCTCGTAAAGAAAATCTGACACTTCGACAAAGTGCGAACATTAGCTATAAGTAGAAAAGCAATGTTGTTAAAATGTATAAATACTATTTGCTTAGAACTCATAAATGTCTCTTATGAAATATATACAAATAACCAAATGAATATACTTTTCTACATGGGTAACTATTTGTTCTACTTGTTAAATGGCTAGAAAGGGTTATTTGTCGACTTTAAACATCTTATAACAAGCCAAATGTTCGAATTCTAAAGATATATACTCGGAAACATGTTTAAAAAAGGGTGATCGTTGTCACTCCTCCATATCCTTCAAGTGTGCTCAATAATAAAGAAAAACATGTACATAGTATTTACACTTCTCGACATATTACCAACGAAACTTAGATATAGTCTCCTACCAAGTCTACAATTATCTAGATTCATTAGCATTAACATGAAGTGGAGTGGATCGACAACACAACAAAATACTCACATGACAGGTCCGTAACAAGCAGTATCAACAAATCAGTAGTTTCGTATATTCTACATGGAATTTTCTTGTACGTCATATTAAAAAAATAAAAATAATAAGAGTAAACAATGGTTTTCGTCCATGTAATTTGTTCAAATCTACGGTTTTAGCCAAATAGTTTTAAATTCGCGATTTTCATTCATGTGGTTTCATTTCCCTTGCAATTAAACCCAACCTCAATAACGTCGTTAAGTCTGGCTGTTAAGCCCGTCAAAGTGCCCTTCACATGAGGGGCAATTTTATCATTTTTTTCCCAAATACACCCTAGCCCCTCACACGAGGAGGGCTTGCAATTAGGGTTGGGGTTTATTTGTGAGAAAAAGGACAAAACTACTCTTCAAGTGGGAGTCACGCTGACGGGTTTAACGACCAGACTTAATGGGGTTAGTGTAGTCGAGTTCAGTTGCAAGTGAAATGAAACCACATGAACGAAAATCGCAAATTTAAAATTATTGAGCTAAAACTGGAAATTCAAACAAACCATAAGAACAAACTACAAGGACAAAATATTGAAAACCACAGTTTACGCAGTTAATAATAATAATAATAATAACTTCCATATGTATATTTTCGAAAAGTATAGTGACCAAATAATGCTACTAATATAACCTTCAAGGTCCATTATCTACAAATATAACAACATTTATTCTTCCCAAATTGAATCCTATAAAATCCCTAAAACCCTTAAAAACCCTAAAACTTGAACATTTATCATCTATCCGCCGTCAACCACCGGAAGCCAATTCTCACACCGTCATCCATCTTCTCCGGCTAATCAAGGTTCTTCTCATCACACAAACAATCTTATATGTGTACAAGATTATTGTTATTATTATTATTATTATTATTGTATATGTGTTTGTGGTTATTGTAGGATACTGAAGCAAGATGTATCTCCAGTTTTACATTAATGAAAATGGTGACAAGGTTTACACCACCAAGGTTTGTTATTTAACTTGTTTTTATGCTTTTAAAGTTGGTAGTTAAATAATTATATGTTATGGTTTGTTTTTAGATTTATTTATTTATTTTTTGGTTATATTGCTATGAGTAACTTACTTTATATATGAAGTTAAGTAGGATTATTTGCTTCTAATTAGTTATAGTTATCTTTAATGTTTTAATTTTTCCCCTCGAATCGGAAAAATGAAAACTTTATTAGGTAAATAAAATAACATATAAGGATGTTAAGGAACAGACTTGGTGTTTCATGTGACCCAGGTTCGATTCCTGCTCACATCATTTAGTTTTAGCAGCACCAGCTGATGATGGTGTAGGTGTAGGTGGTGTTTAGTAGTTGGATACTTGAACTGAACGGGTTTTATCTTACCACACAGTCGTGCCTTAGGTGTCGGTTTGGAGGATTTTGCTAGTAGTCCATTTGGAGGATTTGTTGGCCGTTTAAAAAAACGAAAGAGAAATGAAAGAAAAGTCGTGTTCTATAAGTTTTACATTTTTTGAATTTTGGAGTGTGTTAGTTACAAAAGGTTATGAGCAGTTGTTAGAATTTGTAACTCAGATTGTTTAAGCATTTTTCTGCATGATTTTTGGAATATTTGTACTCGTTTCTTATTGTCTCCGTTATTCCTAGTTTGATGTAAAACAAGATTTTAAGTTGTGAATCGAAACTAATGTTTATTTCACTTGGTCTGCAGAAAGAATCACCACATGGATTGGCCACACAGTCTGCGCATCCTGGTATGTGTTTTCAAAACTGTCACTGTTCGGTTCCATTCGGACTTACACTTTATGTATTATATCATCTAAATACTTTGATAGCCCAAATAGCCAATGTGGTAAAGTGGGCAGATCAGACAGGTTTTGTAATGGGCCAAAATAGGTATTATTGGTACGGGTTTTAACGTATTTGATTTAACTTTTTTCTTTGCAGCTCGTTTTTCACCGGATGATAAGTTCTCAAGGCAAAGAGTTTTGTTGAAGAAGCGTTTTGGCTTGCTGCCGACCCAAAAACCAGCTCCCAAATACTGAATTGGTTATGCTTTAAGGTTATTGTCTGTGGTTTAGATTGGATGGTTTTACCAAATGGTTTAGTTATGTACTTTTAATGAGAATGTTCTGTTATTTGTCTTTTTTATAGACAGATTTGTCTTTAATGTGAGTAATGAATGATTAATTAAGTTCAAAAATATGAGAAATTATATTATTTGTAAACTCAGGATCACTTTTACTAAGCTCACATTGCAAAATTTCAAACTAAATATTTAGAATAAATAAATAAAATTTAAAAAATAAATCATCAACCGTTTGAAGCTAGAAAATCCGGCGGTATGGTTTTCTGGAAGAAAACTCAATTATTTTCCGAAAGAATGCTCAAGCTAAACTCTAAAATTAGTGTAGGTCTGATTAAGACAACATAGTCTGACTTGAGTGGGGGATACGAGATGAATTAAACGTCAGAAAGTTGTTTTCACAAAAAAATCTCTACATGTTCTCATTAGACCTCAGTTAAAAAAAATTAATCACGCTTTTTTTTTCAAGTTTTAAAATGATGTTTTAGGGTTGACCCAACCGGCCGACCCACACGCTCAAAGGGAAACCTACAACCAAGAAAACCCCCAAAACAAAGTGAACAAGCGGGACTCGAACCTATGACCTCACATTAGAAAAGTCATAGGCTACCGCTTGACCAATTGGTCTTTCGTATGGCCTAGGCCCTAGAGTTGACTTCAATCCATCATGGGCTTGGGCTGGTCCTGGGCTTGACGGTGGTTTGCACAACACCAAGGTCAAATTGGGCTCTGCTAAACTTTATCTTCTATAGTTCAAGTGCTTTTTTTTCTTTGAAGGGCAGGCCCAATGTGCTTGCTAAAAACATTTTTATTCTCTCTGATTTCAACTTGGTTTTACCTTTTAAGTTTTGTATGGTAACATAATAACATATTCTTCAATTATTATTCTTTTTATCATTTTTTGGATAAATCATAATCACGATAGGTTCATAACAAATGTCACGCCTCAAATAATATCAAAGAGTGTTGGACACATATAATCGTGCCTAGGTGGGATAATCCGAGGATCACCACCTGTTAGGAAGCCTCCACCAGGGCAACAAAAAAACAAAGCCGTGAGCTTTCAGTAGGAAAATGAACAGTATTAGCCGGTACGAGTAGTTGGACCGCCATGTACTATAAACCACAACCTCAGTTTTTGTGTATTCATCTTCAAGTTTGGTTGTTTTCTTTTCTAATGCTTATACTTCCAGATTGGCTAACCTATTGATATGTACTAGCTTCAGTTTTAGATGTCCAAAAGCCACATGCACATGCATACATCATGGCTTTTAGTCTCACTCTTTGACATGATAAGAACTAGCTGCACATGCATCACTTCTAAACTTTAAACAGTGTATTCTTGTGATCATATTTTACTTGAATAACTTTTCCACTTATAACTATTTAACTTTGTATTTTAGTAACTTATATATATCTTATATCTATGTTAGTATGTATTATTTGTGCAGTGGCATGTGGTGTCAGTAATATACCAATCTTATGTATCATTCAAGGACTTAGTTCACTTTGGGTAACTGGTCTTCTTTTGAGGGAAGATATAAGTTCTTGTCTCTTTTAAACTTATAATTAATACAAAGAGATTGAGTGGGCTCCGCTTGCGAAGACTCTGTCTACATCTATTGCCCTCGAATGCGAGATTTCATCACCATGATCGATGCCCAAACGATTAGTCGTTCGAGCTATGACTCTAGTTCTTTTCTATATACGCAATCTACGTGTCATTTTGCTCTTATTCGTTAGGTTTTCCTCGCTACAATCGTTACACTACAATTTCGTTCTTTAAGAATTGGAATTTTCAATAAAGAATCCTATCAAATTATTGTATTCTCGGGTTTTAAATACAAGAAAAAGAAATGATAAGATTGGATAGGGGAAGAAATGAAAGGAAATTATATACTTAAAAGAAATTCTCGAGTAAAAATAAAATAAAAGAAAAGAAGTGTTAATTACATTCTTGAGTTAGATCGGAAGAAAAAGATAGAGAAAAAAATTGTAACTTTACGATTATGTCCTCATAGCAACATGAAAAAGAAAATTGAGATAGGATAAATTAGTAATATTGTAATGGGCTATGAATTTTCATTAACAATCATGCCATATTTGGCACGAAAGTTTGAAAGGAAAAAATGTTTAAGTTTTCTTTCCATTCTCTTTCTTCTCTTTTAATGAAAAAACTCAAGAATGAAAAACGAAATTTTTTTTTTCTTTCTTTTTCTATATCCTTAAATAAAAAACTCAAGAATAGTGTAAAACTTCTTTTCATCTTCTTGTTATGGTCTTTATATTATAGACTTGTACTTTGTCATATAATAAGCATACCTTGTATATTATATTGTCCAAGTCTATAATTCATGTCTGATAAATGCAAAACATTGAAAGTGAGACAGTATAATTAATTTTAGTAGTTATGTATGAAATATATATGTAGTAGTAGCCCACGAAAACTGATTATAATAATTTATATATATATTTGTTTATTTATGATTTCTTAACTTAATTTTGTTTTATATAACAATTAATTTTGAACATATTTTATATTTCTTTTATAACTTTTAACATACGATATTTTATGAAATTCCGAGTATACCCCTTCGACTCACCTATTAATCCACGTCACAATATATATTATTTTCGAAACCAAAAGAGTAGTAATATTAATGTATAAGTAATCGAATCAACATTTCAATAATGATTTCGTTGAAAACAGAGTTGCTATGGTACCGTACTGGTGTTGTGACGAACCGAACGATCCCAAATCACGTTAATTTCACCGTTGCAACGCACGGCGCAACCGGCTGACTACCCCCAAGTTATCTATATAATTTATGATTCGGCCACTAGTGTTAGTGAAACATGATTAAACGAAGAAAATTAGATAAAAAAAGAATCTTAGATGGCGTATACATGTATACAAAAATTCAACAAAAGAATTCGGGAATATGCCTTTCCGGACCCACCATATTTAGATGGGGATATAAGCGTATTCACATCCCATTTCATATATTTTCTTTATAATTTAGCTAAAAAACACAATTCCATAAATTTATCTATAATTTTTCAAAATTATTTCACATTCTATTCTCTATTCATATCCATAAATTAATTCTCTATTATTTTTTTCTCTTTTGTCTTATTATATAGTAAATGATGATTGGTAGATATGTGATATATTATATGGTATAGATAAAAAATGAGTCTCTATATTTAGGGATTTACTTTAGTTGCCATATAACTCATCCATATAATAGGGAATGGATTGGAGAGGTGATTTTGATAGTTTTCTCAAAATTTACCCTAAATAATATGGGGTTGATAACTTTAAAGAATGAGTTGAGAATGCTCTAAACATACCAACTTAAACCCGTTTTATATTTATTTCATGCAAAATATTTTTGGAAGTTTTATATATCTTAACAACTTATATAATAACCAGTTTTTATTCCCCCGTATTACGGGGTCGTTTTATATTATTTGTTTATATTATTTATTTATTTTATTGTATGAAAGTTAATAATATAGTTATGATTTGATGATAAATTGTTTCACAAATAAATGAGATGTTATAACCCATTTTAAACGCCATTTGGCTTTGGTGAGACCCAATGCCCGTTTATTTTTTATTATAAAATTGGTTTTTTAATTATAGATAATATATATCTTTTTTTAAATACAGATATTAATTTTTAGTATATCCCTACTTTATATGATTTTTATATCAAATATTTGATAAAAGTACTTTTTAATTTAATGAGATTCTATAATCCGTTAAAGAAATATCTGGGTTTGATAAGACACATACCTGTGAATTCATGTCAAATGCATGAGAAGCTTCCATTTAAAAATCAAGCAAATCTGGTGACTCCAAAAAAAGAGGGAACAACCACATCGCGACACGTAAGATTTTAATGGTTTCGTTTATATATATTATTATTATAGATACATTTAAGTAACAAAAAAGAGAAAATTAAATATCAAATATATGAATTTTGTTATGAATCACCACCGACAACCTTTCCGACAATATTGCATGACACCAAATTTCAAAGGCCAATTATATGACCTTGTCTACCAATTATACAATCTTGTCTTCTAAATAGTATGGTTGTTGTAATATATATATAGCATGTAAATGTAAGGATAAAAATTATCCGAGACACATTCTCATATTTGCAATTATCATCTTTCTTTCATAATCATATTCAATATTCTTATAATTGTGGTGATATTATAACACGTTATCAGCACGAGTCACTTATATCCTAATCAAGAAAGGTAATAGACACAAAGATATCTACATAAGCATCATAAACACTTCTTTAATTATGTACATTGAAAATATATCTATGCATATACATATACTAAGTAATAACAATAATGTGTATAAACATTGTTATTAAAATTTGATAACCATTCTAATTTTTATATGCACACTAATATATCATTTAAAAGTTAGATTTATTTACACTAACAATTTTATTCTTATTATTATGCATAATAATTATATATTTTATAAAATAAACTGTATTTATTATCTTATTTATTATCTTACTTTAAAATAATTAATATTATATATATATACACACACACACATACAAACGGTAATGTTACCGTTATAAAACGGTAATATAGCCGTTGTAAAACGGTTATAAATTTTCACTATAAATAATCAATTATTAACCCCATTTCATTTACAACAAACATTCTTCTTATTAAATTTATCCAAGATAAAGTTTTCAAAATGATTCACCCGGTTTTGCTGTTGGTCACTATAATGCTTATACTACTTCTCATTCTAATTTTTAATCTCCCATATGAAGATTTCGGCATTTTCTTTTTCTTTTATATGTTTATAGCTCTACCAATGTATTGTATCTCATTGTTGATTGATATATATGGATTCTAATATTTATCTTATTATTTGTTCTATTATGTTTAGCAACAAAATATCAAATATAGCAAAACTCGAATTCTCTACACTCAACATTTCTAAAGAAAATTATATGTCTTGGACAGCAAATGTCAAAAGACATTTAAAATCTATGGATGTGTTAGAAACAATCCAAAAATACAATGATTGCTCTGACCAGGATAAAGCAAGAGCTGATGTTTTCATCCATAAACATATTGATGAATTACTACAGTATGAGTATTTTAATTATGATAATCCATATATGATATGGAAATATTTGAAAAGCAGATTCGGTCATCTAAGGGAAGTTTTACTTCCTACTTCTAGAGATGAATGGAACAGTCTTAGGTTCCAAGATTTTAAGAGGGTAAATGATTACACCTCTGCTTTATACCGAATTTGCTCAAAGCTAGAATTTTGTGGGTATCCCGTAACAGAGGAAGAAAAGTTAGAGAAAACTTTCTCCACGTTTCATGCATCAAACATAAACTTGCAAACACATTATCGTTTGCAGAATTTTCGGAGATACTCTGATCTAAATGCATTGCTCCTTGTAGCAGAGAAAAATAATGAATTATTGATGAAAAATCATCAATCTCGTCCCACGGGTTCATTAGCAATACCAGAAGCACATGTTGCTCACAAAAGTTCTCATAAAAATTCTGGTCATAAATGGGAACAAAGTCGAGGACGAGGCCGTGGTCATTTTGACAAAAGACATTTTAATGATCGTAAGCTTTGATTCAAATGGAACAATAATTCTTACGGTCGTGGCCGTGGCCGTGGTCGTAACCAGAGAGCCAATAATTATCATGTCCCACACAATACCAATTCCAACCACCAAAATAAATGGAATGAAGCTGGTAGGTCCGAAAACAATGGCACTTCATGTTTTAGATGTGGAAGTACAAACCACTGGGCAAAGGCTTGTCGTACAGCTCCACATCTGTGTGAACTGTACCAAGCCTCTCTAAAAGGAAAAGAGAAAGAAGTGAACCATGTTGATAACTTTAATAATATCAATGCTGAGCTGAGCGTTGAAGACTTTGAGGTGGAACTTTGAAACAAAGTTGCTTGACTACTATAATTAGATGCAATTATTAAGTGTGTTCTAATTATATTTAATTATGTAGTTCATCTTCATGTACTACTTGTGTTTCAATTAAATAAAGTTCTTATTAAAATATCATATGTCTTCGTTATACATTTATTATTTTTTCTTAATATTTTTCAAGATTTAAAATGAAAATCACCGGAGCACAAGATCAAACAAATGAAGAAGATATATGTATAGCGGATAGTGGAGCCACGCATACTATACTTAGATCTAAAAAAAAATTTTATAAACTGAAACCAACAAAAGGGATCATCAATACAATATCAGGTCCTACAAACTTGATAGAAGGAGTGAGAAAAGCTAATTTAGCATTACCAAATGGTACAAAGCTCAAAATAGAAAATGCTTTATTTTCCCCAAAATCAACAAGAAATTTGTTGAGTTTCAGAAACATATATCATAATGGATATGATACTCAGTCAAGGACTGTTAGTAATGAAAAATATTTGCATATCATAAGCAAAGATCAAATATTGGAAAAATTGCCAATGCTCCATTCTGGTTTGCATTATACATATATAAATGTGCCTCAATCACATATGGCAGTCAAAGAAAATTGTTGCGATTCTGGTATCATAAACTTATGGCATGACAGATTAGGCCATCCAGGATCCACAATGATGAAAAGGATCATTGAAAATACACATGGGCATCCACTGAAAGGTCAAAAGATCCACAAAATAGATAAAATGTCTCAATGTACATCTTGTTCTCTTGAAAAATTAATTACAAGGCCTTCGCCATTAAAAGTCGATAAAGAAACACCAATGTTTCTTGAAAGAATTCAAGGTGACATATGTGGACCAATTCATCCACCATGTGGACCATTTATTATCGACTCGTAATGTTGCTTTTGCAAAATTTCTTGCTCAAATTATCAAATTACGTGCACATTTTCCGGATTATGCCATTAAAAGAGTAAGGCTTGATAATGCGGGAGAATTTACATCACATGCTTTTGATGATTATTGCATGTATGTGGGGATTGTTGTATAACACCCTGTTGCTCATGTACACACACAAAATGGCTTAGTCGAGTCGTTGATCAAACGCCTACAGCTAATAGCTAGACCATTAATAATGAGGACAAAACTCCCTGTTTCTATTTGGGGTCATGCAATTATGCATGCTGGATCATTAATCCGTGTGAGACCAAGTGCAAATCATAAATACTCTCCCACACAACTTGTTTCTGGAGATGAGCCAAATATCTCTCATCTTAGAATTTTTGAGTGTGCTTTGTATGTTCCTATTGCACCACCACAACGCACAAAAATGGGTCCCCAAAGAAGGTTGGGAATATATGTTGGATATGAAACGTCTTCCATCATAAGATACCTTGAACCTTTAACAGGTGATGTATTTACAGCACGTTTTGCTGATTACCATTTTAACGAGACAATGTTCCCGGCATTAGGGGGAGAAATGAAAAGGCAAGAAAGAGATATATCATGGTGTGTGCCATCATTGTTACACCTAGACCCAAGATCAAAACAAAGTGAGACAGAGGTTCAAAAAATAATACATCTACAAGAAATTGCAAATCAGTTACCTGATGCATTTACTGATATAAACAGGGTCACTAAATCTCATATACCAGCTGCTAATGCTCCAGCTCGAGTTGAGATTCCAAACAAGCAAAACCATAATAATGCACCTCATGAATCTCAAAAACGTTTAAAACGTGGAAGGCCAATCGGTTCAAAGGATAAAAATCCTCGAAAAAGAAAGGGTTCTGAGAAGGATACTGACCCTAAGGAAGGAATGATTGACAAAACATTCCCTCAGGAAAGAATAAATGATATAACATTTCCTCAGAAAGAAATAAATGATTCCAATAAAGAATTGTCAATAAACTATGGTAAATCACAGATAATGTGGGATCGAGATGAAATGGAAAATATTGATGATATATTTTCTTATTCTGTGGCAAGTGATATCATGGAAGAAAGTGATGACCCTGAACCAAAATCTGTAGATGATTGTAAAAATTGACAAGATTGGAACAAATGAAAAGATGCCATGCAAGCTGAATTAAATTCCCTAAATAATCGAAAGGTTTTTGGACCTATTGTCATTACACCAAAGTCAATGAAACCTTTAGGATATAAATGGGTTTTTGTGAGAAAACGAAATGAGAAAAATGAAGTTACAATATATAAAGCAAGACTTGTAGCTCAAGGTTTTTCTCAGAGGCCAGGAATTGACTATGAAGAATCGTATTCTCCTATTATGGATGCTATTACGTTTAGATATTTAATCAGCTTAGCAGTCTCTAAAAAGTTAGATATGCGTCTTATGGATGTTATCACAGCTTACTTGTATGGATCACTAGATAGTGACATCTATATGAAAATTCCCGAAAGGATTTAACTCCCCGAAGCAATAAGCTCAAAGCCTAAAAAAATGTATTCCATCAAATTACAAAGATCCTTGTATGGACCGAAACAATCTGGAAGGATGTGGTACAATCGTTTGAGTGATTATTTGATAAGCAAAGGATACACAAATAATCTTATTTGTCCATGTGTCTTCATCAAGAAGACAACATCAGGATATGTGATCATAGCTGTGTATGTTGATGATCTAAATTTAATTGGGACACAAAAAGAAATTAATGAAACAATTGCTCTTTTAAAGAAAGAATTCGATATGAAAGATCTTGGAAAAACCAAATATTGTCTTGGTTTACAAATTGAGCATATGCATAATGGGATACTTGTGCATCAGTAAACTTATACTGAGAAACTCTTAAAACGTTTCAATATGGACAAAGCAAATCCTTTAAGCACACCAATGGTTGTTAGATCACTCAATGTTGACAATGATCCATTTCGTCCTTGCGAAGATAATGAAGAGATTCTTGGTCCCGAAGTACCATACCTCAGTGCAATTGGAGCACTTATGTATCTTACTAACTGTTCAAGACCTGACATTTCTTTTGCAGTTAATTATTGGCAAGATTCAGTTCATCCCCTACTAAAAGACATTGGAATGGCATTAAACATATTTTTCGGTATTTAAAAGGAACTGCTGATTTAGGTTTATTTTATCCTAACGATTCAAAAGAAGGGTTAGTTGGTTATGCAGATGCAGGTTATTTATCTGATCCCCATAAAGCAAAATCTCAAACTGGATACGTATTTAAGAATGGAAGAACTGCGATTTCATGGCGTTCTCAGAAACAAACACTCATTGCAACATCTTCAAATCATGCTGAAGTCATTGCATTGCATGAAGCTTCAAGAGAATATGTATGGTTAAGATCTATGTCACGACACATATTGATTTCTTGTGGACTAGAGAAAGATCGAATTCCAACTCCTATTTATGAAGATAATGCAGCTTGTGTCTCGCAAATGAAGGAAGGGTATATCAAAAGTGACAAAACAAAGCATATACCACCAAGATACTTTGAGTATACTCGAGACCTTATTAAAGACAATCAGGTTGAGATGAGATATGTCCAGTCCAGCAACAACTCAGCTGATCTTTTCACAAAAGCACTTCCCACAGCAACATTCAGGAAACATGTTCATGATATTGGCATGCGCCATGTACGGACAATGTAACGACCTACAATATGAGGGGGAGCTATATACTGCACTCTTTTTCCTTTAGCTAAAGTTTTTTTCCATTGGGTTTTTCTCTAACAAGGTTTTTAATGAGGCAGTACTTCAAGACCCCGAAGTTTTGAAATGGTGTCATCCAAGGGGGAGTGTTATGAATCACCACCGACAACCTTGCTGACAATATTGTATGACACCAAATTTTAAAGGCCAATTATATGACCTTGTCTACCAATTATACAATCTTGTCTTCTAAATAGTATAGTTGTTGTAATATATACAGCATGTAAATGTAAGGGTAAAGATTATCTGAGACAGATTCTCATATTTGCTATTATCATCTTTCTTTCTTAATCATATTCAATATTCTTATAATTGTGGTGATATTATAACAAATTTAAATTACTTTACATTTTATTATGCAATTCTAACCTTTGAAATAAAGTATTGAGGAGAGAAAAACATAAAAAGTATAAAAGGTATTGTTGCCTTAAATTTGAAAAGTGAGTATATATATAGTTATATTATGATTTTTCGTCACAGATAAAGAATTATGCGAATTTCAGAAACTTTTAGTTTTTTATGTATCTTTTTTTATGTTACACAACATGATCAAATACATCATACATCTCACTCTTTTATTATTACGTGTTTCTGTATAAATATGTCGTTTTATTTCATATAGTGATTAATAGTAATACTAGCAGAGTAGCAGTTGTTATTTTATGTGAACAAAAGTTACGATAACCTCGTGTGATTATTTATTAGAAAATTGAATTTTAATAATTTCGTCACTGTGTACGTGGTTGGTAAAAAATAATCCCACCTGAAAATATTGTTGTTGGAAGTCACACATTTCATACTATTTGTTTTCGTTTGACCATCGTTAAGAAAATAACATAACTCTCAGTTTAGTTTTATCCAAATTTTAAACTTATTATTTAGATGAGGAAACTGGTCGATCGATGTAAAACTTATCTCAAAACGGAGTTACAAACGACTTGATTCTTGTTAATTGAAAGTTAAAACACCATGAATCACCGTTTTATCGTTTGCACCCTAGACATTTGTACCCTAAGGTAACATGGACGTTCGAAATATTATAAGTAGGGTATAATTATTTTTTGTTTTGTTTTTCTTCAACATATCATATGCATACAATACAATCATCATCCTAGACGGAAGATATGGTTCGATTATAATCATCTCTTGGAAGCACATGTAACCCATCAAGTACAAATATACATTATTTCATGTCTTGTTTTACTTAATTATAATTTATCAAGCCTAACTAATTAAGAAAACTCAACACAGTTTGTTTGTGTTATGTTCAACTGTCCTATTGTATATATATTCTAAACATGTATTTTAAAGTGGACTTCATGAAGATTGAACACAAACAAAAAGTAGCTGATGCGGAAACCAAATGACAAAACATGTAATTTAATTCAATCTAGAACTGAAAGCTTTCAACATGGTCTGCTTGACGATGATTTGGTGCATATGGAGCGTGAGTAACGCTCTTGTTTTTTAAGGTAAACCGATTAATCTCAACAATGTGATTGGTTAAATTAAGGCACTTAGCTTCTTATGGGTAAAGATCGCCGGAGGAAGAATGCGAGTCTTACATGGGAGAAGTGGTAGGCTTTTATTTTCACGTTGTAACGGGTGGTTGGGTTGTGCTGTTTTGTTGTATAAAGCTAGGTGGTTATTTGTACTTTGGTCGGTACGGGCGTCTTGCTTGTATAGATAGCTTGTTTATATATTAAAGTTAATTTGGTTGGTCGTTCATAAAAATAAAATCTTTACGTTACAAAATTATACAAGATGATAAAAATAAACTAAAATGATAGGCAGAAAAGCAGTTACTGTGTACTGAATTTTGAAGCAAATTTGTAGCCGGATATGTCGCCCCAAACTTCCCTACAGGCTACAGTACGTTGCAAGAGCACCCTGTTATAATAATAATAATAATAATAATAATAATAATAAATAGTAATTAATTTAGTAAATAGTAAGTAATTATTGTTAGTATTATATTCTTTACTGTAATTTATTATTTTAAAGAAATAGCAAAGAATAGAGTTAATCATCATCATCATCATCATCATCATCATCATCATATTATGTATTATTAACAGTAATAGTAAGTAACTTGGTCTAGTAATAAGAGGCCTACACTTTTTAAAGGGAGACGTATGTTTGATTTTCTTTTGGGTTAATTTGTTGGTATTTGGGTAAAGAGACGAATCAGAGCTTTAATCCTGGATTCGAACCTGACATAAGTCACGATGGTTAAGGAGTCGACCTTGAACATAGTCTCTAAAAGATAGATTTGCACGTAAGATTATCTGTCTTTCAAAAATAAATAAATAGATAGATAAAACAAATAAATTAATAATGCCTTTAGCGACCTCATCTTTCAACAGCTACTACACCAACCCATTACCACCGGCACCGGCACCGGCACCGGCACGTCTTTCCTTTTTTCTACGCCTCTTCCATAATTATTCCCACATTGTAACTAGTTAGATGATCAGGGTGTTCTTGGCTTCATATAAATGCTTTATCTTTTATCATAAGCTAATAACTATATATATATACACATGTAATTGTGTCGAGTTCTTACTCGAACCCTAATATGTTTTGTTGTTATCTATATTAATTTCATGTTTTTGTGACATATGATTGATATACTCTTTAGTCAATATGGTGGTTATTATGTAGGCACCCAGCGCTAGTCTAACTTATTTTTTGAACGACAATTTAAATTACTGACGAGTCACTCGCTTACCGCTCATCTCCGTTTTTCAAGTACGGAACCTTATGTGGGGTACTAGACTGGCACATCCTTAGTTAAAGGGAAGTTCGTACATCAACCAAGTACCTCATTAGTCCTGACTCGGATCTAATCTCAGGAGTAAACCATCGTAGGAAAGGAAACCCTTTGACCTAATGAAACCCTTATTTTGTGACATGCGTGGTTCGAACACATTACCTTCTGCTTTTTAAATAAAGTTTTTGGGTGACTCACATCAACCGATCTATAAACATGATGATAAGTTAAGCAATTAAAGAGTGGCATGAAATATTTATTGAAAGTTAAATATTGTAATACAAATCAAAATTTTAATATAAAGTTGTTAAACTCCTTATTATGGAAAAAGTGATAAATATGTCCAAATAAAAAAAATCAGGATTTGTTATTTTTCTTTACAAATTTTAGTTAGTGAACTAACGTTTTTTTCTTAATTACCACCTCAATCAAAAAACCCTCTACTAAGTTTGATATGATTTCGTCCATACGGCACCAGAAGGGGCGAAATAGTTGTAACATTTCATCTTAATTAGTGTGATGGTTTGACCCATATATAAAGTAAATCATTTGATGTGTTTTAGACATGTTATTTAGAACTTTGTTTTCAAATGAAAGAACACCGTCAGTCTTTGCAGAATCTTTCTGTCTTATCCGCTTAACGACTTCGTATACTTATGAAATACTTTATTATAATAATGAATTACATAATTCAGAAAGCTATTAAGGGATTTAGTTGAAATATGAAAATTACAAATGACTCGCTATAAATGTATTGTCTATGGATGTGAAAGAGAACTCGGTCTAGATTTAAAAAAATGTGTGAGTGAGAGTAATTCAAGATGGATGATCATTTCGTAGACAAAACATATAATATTGATTGATAGGAAAGCATGACAATATGATAATTGTTATAACATTACCAAGAAATGGTACTCTTATAAAGAAGGCACATCCAACCATGAGTTAGATGGAACTTTGCAAGTTTCATTTGAACGGTCAGTCGGATCAAGTGAGTTCAAGTACTTTTTAGGATCTAGCTAAGTTCAAGAGTCCGAAGAAGAGATAATGGAGAGTGCGGATAACAATTGATACATACGAGCTTGTCGATAGTCTTGAACAAACGACTTTCTTCGAAGCAATAATGATAATGCCTTTTAAAGTGGTTCAAATGTCAACTATTCTTCGGAGAAGATGTCAGGGTTTAATATCTTTAAGTTGCTTCTACGGATTTCAACTAAGATTGTAGGGTTTTACTATTTGTCCAATAAATATACATAACCCGATGCTTAATTCTTTTTTAATTATTCGACAAGTTAACTAGGATTTGGTCACAAATCAAGTTCATATAACATTCAATGAGTTTATTAACTAATAAACTCGTCAAAGGCCTCGATTTTTCTTGTACCCGATTTCAATTGATCATCCAAACACCCGCTACCAGAAATCTAATTAATTAAGCTGATTGTCATTTGGTCGGGTATTCAATACACCTTTAACATCACGAACCCAAATAACCTGAACCAATTAAGCCAGAAACCAAGTATCAAATCCGATCAACATCCTTGATTGCATTACATCTTTGAGTTTATTCATCAGGAAAGCTTTCTACATGATTAATCTAATGGGTAAAGATCACTGTCTTTCTCATACTTCATTTCCATTGTAGGGTGGTTTATACAATTGATATCAATCAGGCCAGCTCAATATGCATATAATATTATAATATTCGACAATATTGTTAGACCCACCATTGAACATACACTTATGGGACCTGATTTTAATTATTTACTTTACTATGAATACCTAGTGCCAGCATGGATCAAAGTGTTAAAACTAAATAAAAATGTTAAAACTGTTAAAAGAGTGTATGTTTAGTTAAACCTATTCAATGTTTAAGTGAGGGTTTAGGGTAGCTTTATCATTTCTAAGTATCTTAATATATTTAGTAACTAAATTTTAGTTAGATGGGTTATCTTAACCTTACAAACACTATTGTTTTGTAAGGGTAATGCTCCAATTTAAGTAGATGTGACAGAAAATTATTTGATTATAACCCGTGACTTTATCAAATTCATTACCCGATTACTTTTGAAAACCAGTTAAACTGGGTATCAATTAGACCCTTAAACATAAAAGAAACCTGAATGATTAACCCGAATCGATTAAACTAATCTTGCGTGATTTTGTGTAGCAATGATTAGAATAATCTTGTGTGATTAACTTAAAACCCGAATACTAAACCTGATTAGCACCCATACTTCAGATAGACACGAGACCAACCCGTTTAACTAAGAATATTAATTTGGCCAAAACTCAAACATGTGTATTTGTGTTTTCTTATCATATTGACAGAATTACAGAAGTTGCCCTTTATGTTTATCCCAAATTTCATTCGTGGTCCTTTATCTTCTAAACTGATGGTTATTGTCCTTTATGTTTCAGAATCTTACAGTGTTTGTTCTTTACGCATAACCCAGTTAAAAATCTTCGTTAAGTTGTGTCACGTGCTGCTCACGTGGGGGTATAACCGTAATTTTTTGTTATAAATTGTTGAACGATTGGGGTTGGATTGGGTTTAAAATGGGGGGAAATGTGAGAGGGGGTCTGAAATTACGGTTATACCCCCACGTGAGCAGCACGTGACACAACTTAACGAAGATTTTTAACGGGTTAGGCCTAAAAGATAAACGTTGTAAGATTCTGAAACATAAAGGATAATAAACATCAGTTTAGAAGATAAGGATCACAGGTGAAATTTTGGATAAACATAAAGACAATTTCTGTAATTCTGTATATTATATTTTGACTAAATATAATACTTCTGAAAAAAGCTTTTTCCTTAAGTTTTTTTTAACGTAATCAATAATGAGAAACAAAAGGAATAATTAATAATGTAAACGGCTTCAATAAAGATTCCATATTGAAAACAACATTCAAAGTCGTCAAAAGCTATATATATCTTAATTAACAGGGTGAAAAACCTCGTAATGATTGAAACTCATAATTACTAAAAGCGAATATGAAGCTATTTAATGTTAGGCTGAGGGGTGTGGGGGGCTCTAACGGGGGCGCGAGTGGGGGCTCCAGCCAATAATATTGTGACGTGTGGCAGAGAGAGAAACTGGATAAGATGGGTGATGGAGCCCCCGCTGGAGCCCCTGGCCCTGGTGTGGAGGGGCTCCAGCAGGGGCTCCAGAGGATTTTTTTTTTTATTTTTTTATAAATATATTCAAAAAACGTATTATTAAAAAAACTCATAAATTATTAAAAAAAACACACATTAAAAAAAACACATTAATATCTAAAAATAAAAAAAAATTAAAGTACTAAAAAAACATTATTCTTATTCTTCGGCTTGGTCTTCTTCGATCAACCTCTTTCGGATACGTTTCTTTTGCTTTTCCATCAGCATTTGATCGACCGGATTTAGGTTACTGAAGTCTCTTGTAAGGAAGTCCAAATCTCTCATTCGACTTTTTTCTTTTTTGTCATTAGAGACCACCTCCATAGTTTTGTTGAATTTATTGAGGGATTCAACAAGATCGACGATGTTTACGGCTCCCCCCTCAGCCGGTTTTTAGGTCCCAACGGAGGGCCTCCTCGGCGGTGAAGACGTTTCCTCCCCCGCAATGTTTAGGTCGAATCCAACGCGGCAATCCGACCCGGCAGTAGTGCTATACGCTCCAGACAAACTAGTTTTAGACCGTTTCGGCCCTACTTCCGCATCATGGTTCGGCCCCACCAGCTCAACCCACTTGGAACACCTTTTCAACCTCTCCCACAACTTTACATCGTCCCACGTCTTCACCGTCCCATACCTCCGCAAACACTCCTGCTTCCACTCTTCGACAGTGAAATTGTAAACCGCCAAATCATCACTGCCACTTGGTCTCATACGACCGGCGTTCCTGTTGAAAAGATTAGTAAACAAGCCGACAAATTTTCTGATTTCGGACCACCGACCCGAAATCATATCGGCGTTTCGCTCTGTACTCCCAACGAGCGTATAGAACATCTCCCTAACCTTTGTCCAAAAAACCTTGCTTTTTTGGTAGTCGGCTGCAAAATGAATAATTAAATTAGATTTCCAGTTAACTTTTTTAATTAACTTTTTTTTTAAAAATCATTTTTAAAAACGTTAAAACAATTACCGCAACGCCGATCCTCAGAAATGACTATCCAAGCCCGACACAAGGCTTCCTTCTCATCCGATGACCACGGAGTGGTTTTCCGTTTCATCCTAGGAGTCGAAGCCGGTCCCGGCCCGTCTGTTGCAAGTTGTTTTTTTCGGTGGACCCGTCTTCTTGCTCCCGTAGCATCACCGTGTGATTCTTGTGTCTCCGGAACAACAAAGTTAGGAGACGGTTGTATGTTGGATTGTTGAAAGCCGGATGTTTCTTGCGACCCCCGAAAAAAACATCGATTGGTCTGGTGACGACCATAAATCGTCGTAACTATAACCTGAATCTAGGTTTGGGTACCAATTTCCAGACATGTTTTTAAAAAAAAGTTTGGAAGATGGGTTGATTTTGGGTTTTTTTTTTTGAAGTTGTGGTAATTGTTTTATGTGATTTTGGGTGTGGTAATTGTTTTAGGTGATATTGGGTTTATATATAGGAAGAATAATTTTTTTTTTATTAAGTTAAAGAGCCCAACGGCTCATTTGTGTACTCCCAACGGCTATGTCACGTCTCCCAATGCTCCTTTACGCCACCTTTCTCCCGCGACCCACCTTGCGCCTGCTTTGAATTCCGTGCTCGCGCCCCTCTCGCGCCCCGGTGGTGTGGTGCTCGCGCCTGGGGCGCGAGCGGAGGGGCTCTCGCGCCCCCGCTGAAGCCCCACACCCCTCAGCCTTACGTTTCACATATAAATAATAAAAAGTAAAACTATATAAGTGATTTAATAATTACGTTTGGCGTTTAAACATTGAAAAGTAAAAACTAATTATTGCGTCTTCAAAGGCCCAATAAAAATGTCAGGTTACACACACTTCCTCCACTTATTTGGTTAGGGTTTTGAGGATGTTTTGTTTTGTTTTGTTTTGTTAATAAATATATATTTGCAAAGCAGGAAACATATAATAACTTTTTTTAAATATCTTGTAAATAACTCAAGAGCTATAACAATATAAATATTGAATCAACTAAGTGACTAACTATAAGACAATCTAACAATATCAATAATAGAACCTTCAACAACTCTTTGTGTTACAAAGAACGACACACTGGGCACTAGAAGAGTCTGTTGCAACTTGCAAGAAAAAAACTGGGCATCACTATTTCACTTATAGAGTTATGGCTTGCTAACCAACGAGATCAGGTAAATCATACATTCTGTTGGCAACAAAAATGTGAATCCGCAACCAAGGAGGAATCAAATGGCACACTACATCTTAAAGTTTTCAACACGGTGAAAACTCCAAAGAAGCAAATGTGAAGTACGTCATTAGGGCTTTTGTGGTGGTCAAGTGAAGGAATTAAAAAGTCATATCAACACAACTATTGAAGTTCCAAAGCCACTACCAACAATAATGGCGGCTATGGTGTAACTGTAATAGTTACCTTCGGTTACAAGATATGTACTTCTTAACGGACACAACTATATATTGAAGTTTCAAAGCCACTACCGAGCATTAGTTCCATTACCGAACTATAGTAACTTTCAAAGATCATTTCAAACAACCTTTTCTCCATTCATACCGATCTAATGTGTTTTCGATTAAGGTAAATTCAAATATTTAACCACACAAGGGCAAGTGCTCCTTGAAACCCTCTCATAATATATGTAGATTTCTCAATTTTTAAATGTTTGAATTATCTTAAGTGATTAACAAAACAACCACACAAATAAGCATTCACATGGTAAATTAATTAATCTATAATATATATAAACGAAAACATAAAAATCCTACGTGTCGCGATGTGGTTGTTCCCTCTTTTTTTGGAGTCACCAGATATGCTTGATTTTTAAATGGAGGCTCCTCATGCATTTGACCCGAATTTATGGGTATGTGTCTTATCAAACTCATATATTCCTTAAACGGGTTATAACATCTCATTAAATAAAAAAATATTCTCACCAAATTATTGATGTAAAAATCCTATAAAATATAATATACTAAAAATATATATCTTATTTATTTTAAATATATATATATATATATATATATATATATATTACTTAAATTAAAAAACCAATATTATAGTAAAAAAAATAAACGGGTTTTGGGTCTCATCAAACCATAAGTATATTATTAACTTTCATAAATATTATTTATAATTAAAAGAATTAATTTTATAGTAAAAAAAATAAACGGGTCTTGGGTCTCATCAAAACCATATAGCTTTTAAACCGGGTTATAACATCTCATTTATTTGTGAAATAATTTATCATCAAACTATAAGTATATTATTAACTTTCATACAATTAAAATAATATAAATTCAAAAAATAAATAAATATTAGATTTAGAACAAACAATATAAAACAACCCCGGAATACAGGGGATAAAAACTAGTAACTTTATATAATATGTATGATACAACCATTTTGTTAGTTGTCAAAGAAATCGTATTATTGATCTCTCAAGGATGAACAGTTGGGTAATAGAATAATGTTTGATACATATATACTGTATATATTACTTTATTACGTACACGAATAGATGGTAACGTAGAGACACATCTTTGATTTCAATATCTTAATGATACTGCAAGTGCATACGTGGCAAGTTAAAACCCATGTACACAAAACAAACCCATTGTTTTCCACTTTGTACTCAACATGCCAATTTCGCAATATATTCATGTATTTATATACTTGAATAAAAGATAATCTAGAACATATTCATATAATTATAGTTGTACAAAGATATTAATCTTTTCTAAATTTTTTTCCTAACGGCTTCAAATTATCTGCTCTTATAAACAATATATACATGAATTTTGCAGGATTCGATTTAGTTTGTTGGTATATTTTGATAACTATACTTTTTATCGTCTAAAATTCGTTAGTTTGGTACTTCATTTGTCTCGTCTTATTATTATATTACAAAAATGAGGATTACATACAAAGGTAAAAATGTAGATTTCGTGTCATTTTTCATCCCTTAGTGTCCAACCTAAAAGTGAATAGATAACGCGCTCCATTTATTTGTTAGCTTTAACCTTAAGATGGGCTTTTATGACTTCAAATTTTCAACTGTTCCAGATGAGCTTATAGGCTTAATGTCACTAAATAATTGGTTCATTGAATATAATTGTTTCGTTGAATTCCTTTACCAAAGTTTCAAAATCAGCTGAAATTAGGGTTTCATTGGGTTTAACATATATATTAATTTATGATTTTTTTAGTTTCAAATTAAAACACAAATATGCAAAAGCAAGTTCTTAAATATGAGTTTCTAGCATTTATGGTTCGTAACTAAAAATATATATATTAAAGGATTTAGTTACTAGGGAAAGTTAACGTAAAATCAAATTAACGTGCAAATTGTGAGAATCAAACCTTGTGATTATATATGTAACATAGTGTAATTATAGTGTAGTGTAATTATTATGACACTACGATGTAATTACATAATTACTTGTGTATATATAATCACACTATTTGATTCTCTCAATTAGGACGGACAAAATTAACGTGCTAATTATGAGAATTAAGTAGTGTAATTATATATACATAATTGTATATACAAATAGTGTTGTTTAATTACTATTACACTACGATGTAATTATATAATTACACTATATGTATATATAATTACACTACTTGATTCTCACAATTGACATGTTAATTTAATTTGTATTTAATCCAAACCCTAGTTACTAATAATGATAATAAAACTAGAAAAAGATTTATAAAACTATATATAGAAACGGTGCCGACTTTAAAGGAGGGTTTGGTGGTCGAAGAACCCAGCCCAATCACCAGTAGGCCCGAAAGTTTTTTTTATAAATATGTATGCATATTTTTATGAAAAAAAAATATATGTATTTTGAATGTTTAAAACAAATTACTCAACTTATTTAAGTCTAGTTTTATATAATTTTTTTTGCATAACTCAAATCTTAACCAAGTAAGCCGATTTAACAATTTAATTGATTAAAACCAACAAAAACCCTTTTACTTAATGCACAAAAAAATTCACATTCGATCAAAAAAATGTTAACGGTTTTCGAAGACGACTCTGTATACATATTCAAAGTTGTTTAAGAATTATAGATAATTTTTTTAAAAAAATATTGAAACCAAAAATAAATTATAAAAATTACTAGGGGCCCTATCAAAAGCTACAATCTGATTTTAAAACTTTAATCAATACTCATATTTAAAACTTGAATTTGTAAATCAAATCCCATAAATGTAGTTCATTAAGAAAAATTACTGGACCAAGTCTCAAAAGTACTTACATATTTAGCAAAATTTGAGCTAAAAACAAATAAATCATATGATCACTTTAACGTAATTCAACAAACTATAGTTTTTTTAATTTTAATGAACAACGAATAAAGTCCATCTATCCGATGTATCCCAATGAAAAAACCCGATCCATATGTTCACGGTTGCAGACAGTTCCGGGTAGCCTAAGCTACCATCTCGTGTTTCGGGAAACAATCTTGACTCAAAAACCTACAGTGATAAAATATGATTGAGATAGATTCAAACTTAAAAATCTTGCGGCCTCCATTCCATATCTTCAATTCTAATGCATGTTCAACCAAATATAGTTATGGATATAAAGTATAATTAACAATTTTAAATGAAAAAATATAATTAAAATATATATAATCTTCAAGTTTTGTTAACTAAGGGTGGACAGGGCATCAAACTCGGGCTCCATAACCTCGCGTGGGTTAAAGGGAAACACCGCCTCTCATCCACAGGTTCCCCCTTCCGAGTTGGATTTATAGCTTCGTGAGCCCACTGTGAGTTACACGATTAATGTTTTTTTTTTCTTATAACTAAATACCTTTTTATATATAAATACCCATATGACATATATGCATTTATATATTTTTTAACATCTTTTAAACCACACACATTAAAATCTATCCAAGAGTATTCGCATCCCTCTCCTATCTTCAAACCTATAGTAACATTAAAAATCACTATATTTTGTTTTTTCTTTTTTCTATTAGATAATATTTTTTTATATCTTTATTATTATATTTTCAGTTTCCTCTACTTACAACCACTTTAAAAAATTAAAAAAATGAAACAATAACTTCTAAAATATACAAAAAAATCACTATATTTTCTATAATCTCCAATTACAACATCTAACGTCTAAACAACTCTCTACATTTTAAAACTCATCTAACGTCTAAACAACTGTCTACTTTTTTACATTTTAAAACTCGTCTCACACAAAATGAGGATAGGATATGAATGCTATGATACTTTATTATGGAGATCGAACCTTCATCCCTTGACGTAGATGGACAACTGATGACTTCATATGCTTTTTGTTTGTCTTGTGAATACAATAATAAGAAGGGTTCCAAATAAGAAGAGATAAACTTAAATGCATCTTGTTTTAGAAGCCATCGGAACCCATCTTTTCTGATCCTAATATATTACCTTTTAGGATTTTAATTAACTTTTATAAAAGATATACACACTTTTGGTGAATTGAAATAATAAATCTTGTTTTCTTCTAAGTTTATCAAACACTACCATATATAGATGATATTTTTGACCCACTTTGTTTCTTACATTTTTTTACGGTTATTTAGATTAGGGGTTGTTTAGATTAGGGGTGTTCATCGGATTGGATAATGGATTATTCGGGTTATTCGGTTTGAGTTATTCGGATTTGAAAATTTTTGGATCCAAAACCCGATCCGATCCGAATTAGGAATATTCCTATCCGATCCGAATTGAATTCGGATCGGATTCGGATAATATCCGAATAATCCGAAATTATCCGAATTATCCGAAATAAACCTAAAATACTTTCCTTTTTTTGTTCTTAACATATAATAGTTTAGAATCACAACAAACATACAAAACGAAAAATACTAATTACTTTTAACACATATTTAAAGTTTAAACTTCAAATAATAGTCTAATAAATATACCAAACCAGAAAATACCGCTAGAAACATGTTTTTTATTCGGATTAAACGAATATCCAAATAATCTGAACAATCCGAATTTTTTAAAATTCCATATCCGAATCCAATCCGAACCCGAATTAGTTATTCGGATATTCGGATTAATCATATCCGAATAAGAATTCGGATCAGTTTATTTGGGGTCGGTATCGGTCGGATTTCGGTTTTTTTCGGATTTTGGATTTCTTGAACACCCCTAATTTAGATCACTGATAGGTCATTAACTCATCAAATCATCTTCATTTTATCCCTCAGAAGAAAAATCATTACATTTTATCTTTACTTTACTCACTAAACCATATCACTCTATACATTACAAAAACTTCATCTCACAAACAATCAAGGGTAGGATGTGAAAATTTTTAGGGGAAATTCTTAAAATGCGCCTACTTTGAAAAGAGATTCAATTTGTCACTCAAAACTTTAAAATTCCAAAATACCCCCACCCCGAGCCGTGTCAAATTAATATCGAAATGCTCAGTAAAATTTAGCATCGCACGGTTTTAAATAAAATTTATGTCAACATGTAGATAAAAGTAAGCATGTCTTATCATCATATTCGAAATAATATACAACTTTATATATTAAAAATTATAAAAGAAAAACCAAATATAAGTAGAATTCGTTATAATAATATAATATTAAATAAACAAATACGGGGCTAACATGTATTTGACTATGTTTTGAATGCCAACACGTCGTTGACCATGTGTTTGAAGACCTAACTCATCGTCTCATCTTGACCATGTGTTACACTTTCTAACACATGATCAAAGATGAGTTTGACATAAACATTTTCAAAATTCTAAGTTTATGAAAAAAAAAATGAAATCTCTTAAAGTAGGTCAATTTTGGTAATTTTCTCAAACTTTTATGTTAGTTATTTAGCATGTATTTAGCATAAATACATATGTTCACTGTTCAGCATATTCTAACCATTAGCATTTATGTAACCTCATAAACCAACACAAATACAATTTATATATTTTCTGAAAAAGGTGCATGGTGATTTATTAATGAGTTGTGGGGGCTAAGCCCCCCCCCCCCCCCCCAATAGAGAGATGAGGTTGCCCATAACTTATTGGAGTGATTGAAGGTAAACAAATTGCGTAGAATATACACATTATTGGGTAGGAATATCAAATTCTGACTCTTCCTCCAACTTCCTACACCTCATCACTCACTTTATTCTCCATATGATCTTATTAATATATCACACACATACATACATACACTATTTAATTTTCAAATATTATTTAGATATTGTCGTTACGTAAAAATAAAGCTATTTTTTTAAACTATATAGTCGACACAAATATCATCTTAAATTTTCGTTTCAGAAGCACGTGTTTCTTTTTTTGTTTTTTTATTATTTGTTATTTTACTCTTTTTAACATCCAACTCACTAAAAATAAACTTTCAGATAGTCAGTCGATCCTCAAACCTTTAAGAAAAACACTAGATAACTTTTCATAACAAGTTCAAATGGCAATTAAAGAAATTTTTGAAAATATTTAGAAAATTAAAACATGATATCATATTAAATTGACACATCCTTTCGGCTTTTTAGGGGCAAGTGTTATATATTTCTGCTCATTATACATCGCATCGCCCTTGCGTGAGCAGTGAGTTCGTGAGTTCACTCACATTTGTAAGATTCAATATCGTAACATTACTTAACCATTTGTGAGCGTTTTAGAAGGGCTTAAAAGTTGAAACTAAGAAAAACTTAATTTTTAAAGCTCTTCTATAAATACCACACAAACCTTAAAATATATTTTACTTAAAAACCATTCATTATTTGTTTTTTCTACAAAAACGTTACCAAACTTACACAATGTGAAATTCAAACACTCACCATATTAGTAAGATAACACATCTAATCATCAAAGGTTTTATTAAGATGTTGGTTGTTGATTGGATACTACATATATACACATATTACTGAAACATGATACTGAATTGCCACTTGACATTCTCCTAAGCTTCCACCTAAGCCAAATATTATGCATCATTTTCCTCTAATATTGATTTGATTCATTAAATTAATTAATTAAAATTTTTCAGACATGTATATCCATATCTTGAATCAAGAACATTTCCCGTGTTTACTACTTCAGTATTCACTAATTATGCAGAATTTCAATTTACACTCATTATCTTTTCTATTATTCACGTTTTAAACATTTAGTGGTTTACAGATTTAAATGTTAATTCTAAGTATATACATATTAATTTATCAAATATATACAAAAATATAGAAATGATATATTTCATCATTATTTTTATGGTGTTAACTCATATGTTGAAATATGTTTCATTCGCTTATTTTTATGGTGTCAACTCATATGTTGATATATTTCATCATTATTTTTATGGTGTCAACTAAGATCGGCTCGATAAAATCTTGAATTGAGCAAAACCGAAATGAGCTCAAGCCCGATTATAAGCCTAATAGTAAACCCACTTAATGAACAAATCCGGGTTTCACTTATTGAGTTCGAGCAGACGTCGATTCTAATTGAGCTTATTATTTGTATAATTATTTATTGTTAAGTATTCTTATGTATTAAATTAAATATGTGAGAATTCATGAGTCAATGATCTATAACCAAGTGGCTAAAGTGAAACATTTAAAGACTTCAATTTAAATGTGGAAGTCGTGTGTTCAAGTCCCAGTTGTGATAAAAATTAGCAGACTTCAA
The DNA here is from genome assembly GCF_021521415.1 of Bidens hawaiensis. Classification (NCBI taxonomy): domain Eukaryota; kingdom Viridiplantae; phylum Streptophyta; class Magnoliopsida; order Asterales; family Asteraceae; genus Bidens; species Bidens hawaiensis. The sequence continues at coordinate 48,964 of NW_027496352.1, forward strand.
GTTGGGCAAAAGATTTTCTCATCTATGAACGGATTTTCTCCTGGGAATGAAATGAAGATAATTGGATGGGTCGGTGGTCCGTTAGAAAACCAAACGATGGTTAAAAAGATCTTTGAATGCATGTATATGGGATCCGAAAAGAATTACACAAACATCTTTTTCGAACATCCTAGCTTCTCTCAATCATTGTGACCTCTTCAAATATTCCTTGTTATATGGAGGAGAGAGATATGAAAATGACTTATCATCATTTAACCATAGAAAATTGACACGTCACCCACAACGATGACATGGTGTGCCAAATCACATCATATACATTGTCATACATTCCTATTGGAAGAGAAGGGACTTAATGGTTATTAATCCAATAATACATCCTGAATAAAACAGTTAAAAAGAATTGTTTTAATCTTGGTTTTTATAAGTCGCTAGATGCTACCAGGTCGGTTGACTGGGAAGTTGAGGGTACTCGACTTAGACGAGAAGTAGTCAGGGATTACTCGTTAGATACTAGGGAGTTGGGAGACTAGGAGTACCTAAACCAAATCGAATCATTGATTCGTTATTTATGATTTATTTTAATATACAAAGACTATGAAGATATATATACTAGTCTTCTATTAACACCAAGACATGAGCCATCATCTTGGTAATCCTTTAACCTAAAGGTCAATGGTTCGAGTCATGTCCTATACAAGTTCGGTGATGTTATCTGTAACTAATAGAAGTAGAATAAGTGTCGTAAAAAAGTTTGCTAGTTATGTGCGTGTATTAATCATGTCATAATCTAGAGCTTGTATGTTTCCAATTATTGTTATTAAATGATTGTTTTGAGACACTTTTGCATTTCCTCGTTCATATTAATTTGTATCAATTTCTTACAATCATAGATTTTATGATTTGACAGCAGATTATTTTAAAATAAATACTAGCTATGCCACATAAGCTTTTATAATTATATAACCAGGGCCGGCCCAATAGTTAAGCTAGGTAAAGCCCGGGCTTTAGGCCTCCAAAAAATTAAAACCTTCGTTTAAAAATTTGTTAATACTTACATATTAAAAAAATACATGTTAATAAGCCGAAAAATGGTTTATAATCCAAATCTGTGCATTGGCCCAATGGTTTGCACACATGTTTCTAACCCGTGGGAATGTCTACTGTTCTACCCGAGTTTGATTCTCTAAGGCTATGCATTTTTTTTAATTTGTTTCTCATTTTCTTCCCCATCTGTTTAAGATAATTATCTTATGAGGCCTATTTTTGCTACTTTTTCCAGCAAACATATTCTCTTTTCCATCTTAAGTTTTATATATACATTGAACTTATTATAAATTAATCACACTTTTATATTTATACAAAAATTCAGAATTACTAATTTCATATACGAAACATGAATCGCTTGATATATAACTCCTTAAGATAAGAAAATTTGTAAATTTTATACATATAACACGATAAAAGTCAAATACGGTACAATAAATCCATAATTTCATGTCTTTCTAATTCTTCTAATTCTCATTAAGTAAATGTTATAAAGACTAAATTATGACCAACTTACAGGAATAAATCAAAATACCTTCTCTAATTTATCTTACAAATTTACAATCGGTTGTAGGTGTCACCCCAAATAACTATTTTGATTTAGGAATGTTTGTTAATAATCCACATGACTTAGTTTTTTATTATATAACTTCACTAACTAGTATGAGATGTAATTCTATGAAGTTGGTAGCTATGAATACATAACACGAAGATGCTTCACTAATCATGTAATACTACTACATTTGTTCTATAAAAAGCTTATTATTGTCAGTCTAAAACTCGAAAATGAGTAGTGTTTTGTAACAACGCAATTTCAAAGAGGCCTCAAGTTTCTTTTTCGCTTTAGGCCTTCGAAAAGGTTGGGCCGTCACTGTATATAACATGAATGTTTGCACACACACATAATATATAATCAACATCAAATAAAAGCAAAACATTATTAAATATTAATAACTCCCATTGCTGACTAGTTCTTTGATTTCATACGCACGGGTCGATACATAATCATGAATCATTGAAGAGGTAGGTCCCAGCAGAGCCCAGTTGGACCCGCAAGACTCACCTTAAACAGGGACGTCTGCGCAGAAACCAACTGGATCCGCAGGACCAACCATGCTCAGAGACGTGACGTCCTTACGCGCAGTACGCAAGCTGTTCCCGCAGGAAATGTCTCCCATGGTGAAGGACTCCGCCTGTTCCCGCAGCCTCGGATACAAGCCATGAGGGAAGGCCACCCGCGCAGCAAGGCTACACGCACAAGGCACTTAGCTCTCAATCACTCAGTGTCACCTGAAGGAATGAGCGAAGCCGGGAACTATCCCGCACAAGGGCGGGAGGGGGAATACTCCCGCCCAAATAAGCCAGTCCGTACGATACAGGAAGATCTTCTGTACTGTACCTGACGAGGTATGGGAAAAAGATCTGACTAAAGATACGACAGCTTATGGACAACAGTATGGCGAGCAGCATGCTCCTACACTGTTTGTCACTGTTAGCCGCTGCCTACTCACCAACTCTTGTCATACCACGTGCGTAGCTGGCAGTTGGTGGAAAAGGAATAGTATACAGCAGGTCTGGTCACTATCAGCCGCTACCTACCCACCAACTACCAGCAGGACACGTGCGTAGGCTACTGTTGGTGGAACAGGAACACTGTTGCAGCCGGCCATACCTCTTTGGAAACCTACCTTCGGCTATAAATACCACAAATGGTATGACCATCTCATCTTATCATATCTTACTACATTATCATCATAATATACCTGATATCTGCCCTAGCAATCTCTTAATATACTTTTATATTTAAAGAGTAATCTAGTCTGATTCTCACGCCGGAGGGTGGTCACAAGGAGGAACCCCCCCCTTCTCAGTGACGAGCTCACGGTGTCTGTTTTGCAGGTTATCAGAAGAACCATCTTCCAAGGGTCTAACCCCTCGTGGGAAACATCTCTCCAACCCCCAGGTTACCAGTAACCTGTCCGGGGTCCGGTTAGTGTTTCTTCATTGGCGCCATCCGTGCATAAAGCTAGAACTTTATCTCCAGTTTTTTCAAACTTTCTACAAAAGATGGTTAGAGAAATTCCGGTAACTACAACCCCAGCTACTGGGATGAACACCGGTAACACAGTTTTTACAAACACTACCCCGGTTACCCAAGCCGGGGCAAGTGAAGTAAATTTTACGAACACTACCCCAGTTACTCAGGCTGGGGCAAGTGCAGTAAATGATCGCCTACTGGGATCCACTGATACCCAGGTTGAGAAACGAAGACTCCCCCGCCAAACTCTCGATGAAGTCAAGGCATGGGCGGAGGCACGACAAAAGGAATTCCAGGCTGAGTTGGACGAACGCTTGCGTTCCATACAACATGCCGACGAATTCGAATACTGGGAGGATGACTCGGAGGAATCCGACTCCGACGCGAACCCTCGCCATAGGGCAAAAGGGAAGCGTAAGGAAATGGAATCCCAACCGAAAAGGCATTTTGGACAAGCCTTTAAACCAAAAAGCACAGGTGGAAGTCCACGAGACTTCTCCAAAACGTTCAGACCAAACATTGCAAATGCAGGAACGTCCAAGTTTGCAAGGGACATTGCGGAAGCAATCGCCCCAAAGAGTGCCAAACAAATGCCTAACATAGGCACATATGACGGTATATCTGATCCAGACGATCATTTGAACAGGTTCATAGCGGGGGCAACCGTCAGCAATTGGACGGAACCCACCTGGTGCTACATGTTCCAAATGACGCTTGTTGGGGCTGCTAGAGCTTGGTTTGATCGCCTACCGGTCAACCACATCTATGACTGGGCAGACTTCCAGCAGAAGTTTAGCCAACACTTCAGCCAGCAACGGAAGTATACCGAGGAGCAATGGACAATCCTCAAATGCATACGAGAAGAAGATGAATCTCTGCCAAACTTCATCACTCGCTTCAACTCAAAGAAGCTAAGTTTGGGCAATATCAGCGAAGATCTTGTTCGCGCTGCCTTCATCCAGGGCGCGCATGACCCAGAGCTCATCCGCACCCTAACGGGTAAAGATGGCATGCCATCCACATGGGATGCCATCATGACAGCAGCAAAACGCTATGCGGAAACCGAAAAGCAACTGGGTAGAGATCTCCCACAGAGCACAAACCTCTACACCCAGAAGACGAGAGAAGACAACGTCCTCACCGCCCGACTAAATAAAAAGCGGAAGCAAGGCATTTGGCAGTCAAGGGTAAACTTTGACACCTCATCCGGCTTGCAACATCGATTGGGCGGAAGGGATAATGCACAGCCGCACCGGAACTCCAGATGGACGCCACTCAGCAAAAGCGTCACTGAGATATTCGCCACTGAAGAGCTCCCGTGGCCAAAGCCTCCAATAATCCGACATCGTCACGATGCTGATCGGAGCAAATACTGTGACTTTCACAAGACAAAAGGCCACAACACTGAAGAATGCACAGACGTAAAAGACATGGTTGAAGCATTTGTCAGAGATGGGACGCTCGCGCACCTCGTGGCGCAATAAAAGCTGAGCAGGCGGGTGCGTGTAGAACCCCAGCTGGGGAAAACACGAATCAAAATTCCAGCTTCAATATCGAGACTACATGCTGCGTAAAGAACGAGATCCCGAACCAGGTGCGTATCGGCTCGATAGCACTCCCATCCCAACAACATGGAAGGGAGCTCATTTACACAGTTTGCATGTAAATCAATTCCAATTTGTAAAGAAAAGGCCAAGAGCCACTTCTAATGGAAATGATTCTCTAAGAACATCGAAGCTGATGATTTTACATTTAATACTTTTCTGAACACTAATATGCCGGTTTTCACCGCATAATTACGTGAAGTCATTGCGTGGGAAGGCGGTCCTACCCGCACGAACCCAATAACGTGACAAACCTTCACGCAGGTCAGTTGAAGAGGAAAAGGTTCAGCACCCAAATATGAAAGTGCCGGTCTATCCGCACCAATCATAACGAGGAAACTGAATAATAACCTAACAACCGCGCGTCGAACGGTTAAACTATGCAACACTGGTGACGGCATTCACATTACGTGAAGTCGTTGCGTGGGAAGGCGGTCCTACCCGCACGAACCCAATAACATGACAAACCTTCACGCAGGTCAGATAAGGGTAAAGTTTTGCCATCCTACTAAGTGCAAGTGACGGTTCTACCCGCACAATCACGAAAGAGGAAGCAAAACTTCACACCTATTATCAACCACGTTCAAAGGTTAACTTATCCTCAAAGGATGAGGAAAACCTACACGCAGGTCAGATAAGGGTAAAGTTTTGCCATCCTACTAAGTGCAAGTGACGGTTCTACCCGCACAATCACGAAAGAGGAAGCAAAACTTTAACCCATTATCAACCACGTTCAACAGGTTAACTTATTCTAAACACTTGGAAAATTGCTAATTTAAACTAAGTATGCAAGTCATAAGTTTATAAAGCAAGGAACCCAAAGAAGGAAATAACGATCTTATACGCAAAAAGATTAATATTTCACATGAATTATTACAAGAATGGCCGGGTAACTACCCGCCTACGAAAAGAAAATAAATACATCCGTACAAGACTATCCTAGCAATGGGAAGGGATCTTCGGATCAAGCCTCAGGGCCGCCTCCACTTGGACCCGCTCCATCAGAAGAACGGGGCGGTTCGAGGAAGGTTTTAAGGACGGCTAACCCATCATCAGCAGCAGCTACTTGGTTCACCTTCTCCATCACTGGATGCGGGAAGGCAGCATATTGATTTACTGCTTGGTCATATATGGCTTCAGTGTCAACATTGTACAAAGGGAAGTTGGAAGGCGGGAAGCCTTTCTCAACGAACCCTAGACCAAGCAGGAAGCCAGCCCGTTCCCCATCCTCGTGAGAAGCGTTGAGGGCTGCGCTCATCGCATCATCGTAGGATGTCTCTGAGAAGACACGATGCACAACCTACAAAGAAAATACAAGTGTCAAACACCTTTTCTATGAACAAAGGAAAGCGTGAAGACGTAAAGCTAAAATACCTGAGGCAACGCTTCTCGAAGAAGCCATTCCTTGGCAACCAGGGCTTGGGTGCAGGCGCGTTCGGCTTCGCTTTTATTGAGGTTGGCAAGTTGCACTTCCTTTGCAGCAGCCTCTTCAACGCCCTTAAGCTTCCGCTCTGTTTGGTCAAGCACGCCCCTCTGGTCCAGAATCTCTTGGAGCTTCTTGGCATCTTCCATGGCCAAGGCATCATGAGCACGTTGGAGAGCCTCTAATTGGGCCTTGAGCTCCTCGTTCTCCACGCGTAAAGGCTCAGCAACGACTTCAGCCTTGGTAGCCCTCTCAGTTGCGTTCCTCGCAGTCTCCTTAGCCAGCAGAAGCTGTTCGTTAACAGCTTGGGCAGCCTTGGAGCGGGCCTCGAGTCGCGCTTGAACTTCAACCTCGAGGGCCTTGAAGGCCTTCTCCTTCTCCGCAGCAGCTGCGGTCAATCGTTGGTTCTCCTCCCGAAGAGCACGCGCCTGAGATACGTCCTTGGCGCGAGCTGCTTTCAACTTGTCGTTTTCACGACAAAGCAGCTCGACGCGCGGCTGCATCCGGGCCTGGAGAACCCGAAGCTCATTGGTTAGCCTACCCTCCTGGTAGCTAGCCATGGCTTCCCCCAACGCACCATGAGGAGCAGCGTGGCGAGCCCAGTCCATGCACTCCACAGGGGTACGAATGGTTGTTCCTCGGCGTATGTTCCATCGCGGAACATACACTTCATTGGAATCCGACACTGCAAAAAACAAAAAAGCAGTTAGGAAAAAGATGATAAAAAAAATCAAAAGTGAAAAAGGGCCAAAGGAACCCTACGCACCTGTAGGGTCTATAACAGGCCGATAACCGCCGAACCCATCACCTGAACCCAAAGGAAACCCATCCAAAAGGTCAGGCAGATGGGAAGGTGGCAAGGACTGGCGAGTACTCCCATGCGTACCTGATGGGCCGGCCATCGAGGCCGGTGGCGGGGGCATGGTGGCAGCCGCCGCAGTCGCTGCCGCAGAATCCGCAGCAATCGTCACCGCCGGCTCGGTGAAGGACGCCGTAAAAATCGCACTCACGGCCGGCGATGGCATAAACTCGGCTGGAACAGTCGGCTCAGAATGAGCAACTGAACCAGCGGGACCAGGCGCGGGCGCCTGGGTCGACGCCTCAGGTAGGCTGACCAAGCCCACCGTCATCGGCGGAGAGGTACTGCTCGGTACTTCACCCTGGAATGCGTCAACATCCACGCCTGCACAAGAAGATAAGTGTTATAAATTTATGAAGTGAAATCTACAAAAAGAAGAATGTTGTACTTACGGGTTTTCTTGAGCCTGAACGTACGAAGGGGCGGGGACAAGCCCGATGGGGCCGGTCTCTTGACGCCGGTCACCGTCGTCGTCATTGGTTCTCCGGAGGTAACAGTCGTAGCCTCCGGAGCAGTGGTCTTCTCACCACCGGGGTTCCCCGCCACCTCTCCACTATCGGACTCGGTGTCAGATAGAAGCACCGGATCAGCCGTGGAGGCCACCTTCTCCTTTCCTTTCCCTCCGGCAGCCTTCTTCTTCCGCACAAGGGGAGGACCATCTGCGGATTCCTCAGAAGAAGACAGGATGTAAGGATTTCCAGCAGCGGGTACAGCATTGAGGGGTTCAGGATAGAATATCTCCTTACCTGGCCGCCGGTGGCTCAGGATCTCTTGGCCCGGCGGATAGACCTCCACAAACCTATCCGCCGTTTGCTCCAGGATGGGCAACTCATTGTCGTCCAGAGCACGAGTGCCCACCCGCACGGGACCGTCAGCTTCCCGCGGGAACAGGAGCGACTCCAAATTATTACCCTCTGAAAGAAAAGAAACAGTTAGAAAATAAACTAATATCAGCAAGAAAGACAAGACATACCATAAGGAATAGAGTTCAAACCGTATTCGAGAAGGATGGGAAACCGAGACGCCACCTTCCATACCCGGCTCATCCCCAGCAGCACCATCCCGGACTCCGCAAACCGGTAAACCGGAGATTGGACCCGGGATATCTTCGCGAACCATTCCGCCTCCTGGTAGCTGGAAGCGTGAAGGCTCGGAAGCGCTTGACCCTTCTTGAACTTCATAGCAATGGGGATGGCGCGGGCAGAGATGTAGAAGAACTCCCGCTTCCACGATCGGAGACTGCGCTCGGTCACGCAGATCTTCAAACCCTTAATACGGGTTGTCAGGGTGTACCACCCCTGGACGCACCTCCAAGTATAGAAGGTCATCAGGCGGTCCACGTAGGGCTCAATACCCAGAATCCGGCACACCCACTCGAAGTGCCGGACCTTGGCAATCGCCATCGGATGCACCTCGGTCAGGTGCACCCCGTGCCTTTCCAGGACACGGTATACAAACTTTGTCAATGGGAACCTAAGGTTCCCATAAACAAAGAATGCAGCATATACCCCGATCTTGCCACTGGGGGCATCGTACACAGTCTGGTGGGATTCAGGAAACTCAGGCTCGAGAGACTCGAGCATGAACTTCCTGACGATGTACTGGTACTGATCGACAGGTAGAGCACACTGGCACTCGCCAGCAGTACTCCTATCGTCGGCTACAGCTTCAGCATCATGAGAAGACATTTTTGCAGAAAGAAGAGTGATTTCGGGAAAATGCTTGCCTGAAAAAGGGGAGTATTTGCCGGAAATCACTAAGAAGAAGAAGAAGAGAGGTGAAAGTGTGGATTACAAAGAGGCCTCTCCCCCTTTATATACTAATCGCAATTAATGCGGTGAATTTAATGCGGAGGAGAGAGAAATCGAGGGTGCAATGAAACTATGACACGTGGCAAAAAGCAGGCTGGCAACAGCTGTTGACAGGACGTGTGCCAGTAATTTCGCGGCCACGCGCCCACGCGCCGTAAAAAGCGTCTGGAATGACCATATAATGTCACGTCACCATAACTTCCTGCACGTCCTGACACAGTCAGAAGAAACTGTCGCACGACGTTTCAGAGGTTTGGACTGTTCCTATCTTTCCACCAACCTTTCGAATTTCAAAATTCAAAATTTAAAAGTATTAAAAAGTAAGCGGGAAAATCCCCCCTTACCTTGGCAAACAAGTAACCGTAAGACGGATGCGGGTACAGTGTTAAGGCAAAACCCTTCACATACCTAGCACCCGCAGGGAATTGAAGCCAAGAAAACCTTGGCAAACAAGTAACCGTAAGACGGATGCGGGTACAGTGTTAAGGCAAAACCCTTCACATACCTAGCACCCGCAGGGAATTGAAGCCAAGAAAACCTTGGCAAACAAGTAACCGTAAGACGGATGCGGGTACAGTGTTAAGGCAAAACCCTTCACATACCTAGCACCCGCAGGGAATTGAAGCCAAGAAAATCTTGGCGAACAAGTAACCGTAAGACAGCTGCGGGTACAGTGTTAAGGCAAAACCCTTCACATACCTAGCACCCGCAGGGAATTGAAGCCAAGTATTCCTCGGCAACCAAGTAACTATAAGACGGGTGCGGGTACAGTGTAAAGGCAAAACCCTTCACATACCTAGCACCCGCAGGGAATTGACGCCAGGAATACCTTGCAAGTAAAGTAACCGTAAGACGAGCGCAGGTACAGTGTTAAGGCAAAACCCTTCACATACCTAGCGCTCCGCTGGGAATTGAAACCAAGAAGGATCTTTTGGGCAATGCTTGCGTAAACGGAAATAACATCCCCGCATAGCGGGAACGTCGAGAACTACGTTGTTGGAATCTCCAGGATGGAATTGGTGGTTTTAACATAATTGATCACTATGTTCAAAACTATCAAAACCTCATGGAAAGACCACATAAGTGGGACTCAACGCTCCTGACTTGCGAGGAGGTTACAGACCTGCCCGCATCATACCCAAAGACCAAGCAGGAAACTCGGGAATTTCTGCAAGTGACAAGGACTTCCGCGGGAGGAATCCCTATGGAAAACCTTAAAAAACCCCTTTTCAAAACCCTTTGCTCAAGTCCAAAAGTTCACCTCACTTTATTAAACACGCATGAGAAGAACATTGGACTGGGGGGACTTGAAGAGGTAGGTCCCAGCAGAGCCCAGTTGGACCCGCAAGACTCACCTTAAACAGGGACGTCTGCGCAGAAACCAACTGGATCCGCAGGACCAACCATGCTCAGAGACGTGACGTCCTTACGCGCAGTACGCAAGCTGTTCCCGCAGGAAATGCCTCCCATGGTGAAGGACTCCGCCTGTTCCCGCAGCCTCGGATACAAGCCATGAGGGAAGGCCACCCGCGCAGCAAGGCTACACGCACAAGGCACTTAGCTCTCAATCACTCAGTGTCACCTGAAGGAATGAGCGAAGCCGGGAACTATCCCGCACAAGGGCGGGAGGGGGAATACTCCCGCCCAAATAAGCCAGTCCGTACGATACAGGAAGATCTTCTGTACTGTACCTGACGAGGTATGGGAAAAAGATCTGACTAAAGATACGACAGCTTATGGACAACAGTATGGCGAGCAGCATGCTCCTACACTGTTTGTCACTGTTAGCCGCTGCCTACTCACCAACTCTTGTCATACCACGTGCGTAGCTGGCAGTTGGTGGAAAAGGAATAGTATACAGCAGGTCTGGTCACTATCAGCCGCTACCTACCCACCAACTACCAGCAGGACACGTGCGTAGGCTACTGTTGGTGGAACAGGAACACTGTTGCAGCCGGCCATACCTCTTTGGAAACCTACCTTCGGCTATAAATACCACAAATGGTATGACCATCTCATCTTATCATATCTTACTACATTATCATCATAATATACCTGATATCTGCTCTAGCAATCTCTTAATATACTTTTATATTTAAAGAGCAATCTAGTCTGATTCTCACGCCGGAGGGTGGTCACAAGGAGGAACCCCCCCCCCCCTTCTCAGTGACGAGCTCACGGTGTCTGTTTTGCAGGTTATCAGAAGAACCATCTTCCAAGGGTCTAACCCCTCGTGGGAAACATCTCTCCAACCCCCAGGTTACCAGTAACCTGTCCGGGGTCCGGTTAGTGTTTCTTCAATCATCTAATTCAGAGGCATCACAACATCCAAAATCTAGTAATCAGTATGTCTGAAGAGTAGTTATAAATGATTTCTAGAGTTATTAACAAATATTTTAATTCTTGTTAATGGAGCGATGAAGCGGAAGGGTGAAGATGGAATGATTGAGTACGGGTGAAAAAAAATAATCCAACCTAACAAAAGTAAAATTTCGATTAAAATTAAGTCGATTTTTATTGTCAAATAACAGACGACTCCTAAGAGTTTATTGCAAATCACATTTATCGACAAATTCATAGAACTCAAAATTATATCTCTAGTTTAATTTTTTCTATAAATACATTCCTAAGTTGGAAGAAAATAAGTCAAATCACCCTTCATATCTATGCATTAAGATGAGACATAGATGACTATAAGTTAGTCTAAGTGCACAAACATACAAATATGAAATTTAATGTATATGATTAAAATTTTATCAATGAATTTATCTCTTAACATGATTCATTTTAAGAGAATGACTACTAAATAGAGTTTCAAACGATGAGTATTATAGTTTTCGCAAATGACTTATTGACCTAGCAGTATCTACCGTGTATTCATGTTAAATCGTTGTGGGTGATGTGTGTTTGTTGTTAAAAAAGAAGAATATCATAGTTTCCATTAAAGATTATATTCTTTTTTAACTTGTGAACACAAACTCTCCGCTCTATGTATCCTTAACTTTTAAAATCACCACATTTGTACATCTTAGGATTTGAAATTACAACTACTTGGTTGGAAAACAAAACATTTTGCCATGAGAAATTGAGGATATCTGCCTAGTTTTTTATTATGTGTATTATAAGACCAAGTATGATGATTTTAAAATCGAAGAGGTTGGTGATGTTGAGCGCCATTGGAGTGGCGCCCCCAGGCCCGGCTCCGAGAACATTTAAAAAATTTTGGGTCGAAGGCGAAAATTTTTTGGGGCCTTAATAAAAAGGGTATCTTGTTGTGTTTAACAATTTAGTTTATAAATAAGCCTTAATTTTTGGTGTCTTATAATTTGGTTGTGTAAAAAAACTATTTTTTTTATAAAAATAATGTTAAAATGTCTCAAGTGAGATTAGAACGCATAACCTTTTGGTTGAAAACCACACCTCTTTGCCACTAGACCAAACTAGTGATTGAATAATTATGTTTAAACATTATATATACATACTATTTTTCATAAAAATATATATAAATTTTTTTTAAAAAAAATTCTGGGCCTATCAGGGTGTCGGGCCGGGGTCCGTCGACCACCCGGCCCTCCCTTAAAGCCGGCCCTGGGTGCCCCCATTTGCTTGGAGTGTAATGGTGTTTTGACGCCATATCACGATGACATGGAGATGAGTGGCGCCCATAACACGTTTTCTTAATTAATAAATGTTAAAAATAGTATTTAAAGTAATAATTACAAGCATTCTATTTGCCATTTGATGATTTGGTCCCAGTCAAGAAGCTCTTAATCTATGACAAGTGGCAAATGACCATACATCAAGTTATATACTTCCTGGTGGGCCCAAGGGCCACGTCATTTATGATTGCTAGACCCCACATGGGTCGTTTGGAATTGTAACCTACCAATTACTTCATCCAAATTATTTTTTGCTATACTTACAAATAATTCGACATGATATGACATTATGATATGATTTCTAACTCAATGATTATATTGAACCCTGTCCCAGTTTCATTTTTTCATTCTCTGATGACTCAATATTATGTACCCGTCTATCGATCATATTCAAGACGAAATTTCAAAACTCACTTCAATTATTAGTTTCATATTTTTCATACTCATCAATTAGGTGTTAACGCTCACTAGTATTAGTACCTTAATGTGCTAAAAAAAAATAAAGCGTAGTGCTTAAATCTTTTACTTGAAAACCTTAATACTTCTTTTAAAAACCACATACACTAACGACATAATTAACTCTAAACACAATAACCTAAGGCCCTAAAGCGGGTAACTCACAACACTTAAAAGATTTACTTATTAAACAAAATTCTTAGACCAAAGATTTTCAATAAAAAATGCATCGGAAAATATTTAAATCATTCATACAATCATTCAACTAAAACATCATGTTTTGAAAAAAACAAAATTAACATAAACAAGGATGTCAATCGTTGGCCTAGATAGTCATGTCGATGCCCTCCATCCTAGCAGACATACCTGCAAATCTGCAATCAACCTGATTTGTATAGTAAAAGTCAGTTATGCTGAGCGAGTTATGGTTAACGCATAACGTCAATTCATCATATCACATTCATTAACGTAACACATCATCACGCGCATAATCATTTATAACTAAACTTAGCCTTCCCGAAATATTTTTAATAAGACCCCCTTGAACTTTTTAAATCATCATTAACATTAACTCAATATTATTATAACAAGACTTAATTTTTAAGTACCTTCTCTGTTTTCCATAAGCATAGCTCATCTTTCAACGCTTGTGTCTTTCTAAATGCGGTTGCTATCGGAATAAGCATTAAGCACTTAGCTTGTTTTAGCATAAATAGGTCTTCAACAATAATACTTTCGTTCTTTGTATATCATCTGACAACCAAATACAAGTTCGTTTATAACATATTGTTTTTAAAAAGAGTCCAGCGGGTCATGCACAAGTTCTTATCGAAGCCAAAGAACTACAACTTTGTTTTAGGTATGATCGGGATTGCCACTCAAAACGGGGGTGGCGCCGCAACTTGTTGCCCGTTTACCCGTCCATCTGATGTAATTGGATCTTTTTGTTCAATATAAAGAAATAATCACTTATCCATTACCCAACAAAATCTTCAATAGCAGCATTGGACTTTTGTATCAATTCCCAACATAAATAAATAGACTAGAATCATGTCTTCCCCGTAACACTATTGTAGTATTGTGGACAACATTAACTTCCCACTAGATCAAATATTTGTTACAAAATTTTGGGATTTATTTTATTTTTTTTCCTTTCCAAGTTGATTCTCAAACTTGGTTCTTTTTAGAAGATATCAGTTGTGCCTAATAACATCTCAAGAACAAGGCTGCGCAAGGCGGCTTTAACGAGAATCCGCCTGTTAGTGCCTTGGGCCGTTGGCTTGCTTTATATTTGTCTGACAAACTCCATAAACATCTGCTGCTGAAGCTCTTAAAAGAATTGGGTTTCATCATGTTTTTTTTTGAACGGTGACTTTCACAGTTAAGCTAGCACTGCGCGACCAAGTCGTGCCCCACCACCCCACTCAGGCCAGCTATGTTGACATGATCGGGATCCACGCTAGCGTCCAAGTTTGGCTTGGCGTTCCTGGTAAAACCTAGTTTGCTCACCCTACCCGAAGGCACGACAAGTTTTTAATGCTATGGAAAAATCCGGTCGGAATCAGGATTCAAACCCGGGACACCCGGGTCATCCATCATGTTTTTGGCCATTGGGGCAAGCCCCGCTGGTTACAAGAAAATAAATTTACAATGTTCGTTTGTTTAATAAAATTAATTAGGCTCTATTATGCTGAAAATGTAATAGAATATTTATATATTCTTGAACCATAATAGAATAATTTCTATAGTTGGATTGCATTAATAAAAGGTTAAATATTCTCCAATATTTTCCCTTAAAACATTCTACAAATTTTCCAAAAATAAAACAACCACTTATATTAAACATGACCAAATTAAACCAAAACTATGTAATGTGTCTTTTAACATCTAGCAAGAGCTTATAATAGATCTTGTCTATTCCTTCACTTCAAATAGAATTTCAGTTGCTCAATATGTTTTGAATTTATTGACATACATAGTTAGTAGCTAGGTTGTTAATCAGATGTCACAAGCATACATAATAATTCGTTTCAGTATTATTTATTTTCTTGAGGTTTATGCACTATTTTACGAAATTCGAATTGTATATGGGGTTAGATTAATAGGTTTCAAAAAACGAATCAAGACATGCAAGTCGTTTCAAATGCAATTTATTAGGCTACCTTGACGGCATGAAGGACTCAAATCCCTGTGTTTCAAGTTGGCATCCTAATGTTGATTAACTCCAATTTTAACCTATAAAAACGATTGTCACTTCGTTATAGAGAGACAGGCTGATCGATAACTTTGAATGAAAGTAAGAAAATGTAAGTAAACAAGTCTAGATATGCTTGATTGATCCAAAGTGCATGCTTTTATTTACAGGTTTTTAAAAGAAAATATAACACAGACAACTATACCATGTAAAAGTTTGTTTTTTTTTAAGTGTAGTAATTAAGAATATATATTTATTAAGACTAATATAAATTAGATTTTATAAGGTTGTAATGACGCATGAGAAATGTTCTTTGTTTGCATGTGGTGCTCTCATTTAGTTGGCAATTAGATCCGAATTTTTTTATTTTTTTATTTTTTTGGTGGGGGGTGGGGGGGGGGGGGGGGGCTACGTAGGGATGGCAGATCATGTGTGCCTAGATTTTTTTATCATGATGGTGGGAGTCGAGACAAGGAGCCTAGATTTTTTTTATCATGATTGTGGGCCGACGAGAAAGGATCGAGACAAGGAGACAGACCTAGAAAGAGATTTATCTCTTCAGTAGTTTCATTTGTTATCCTTTCGCGTTTTATGTTTTTATCTTGTTTCTAAATTTTTAATATTCGAATTATTTTGCTTAAATAGGGTTAAGATTATTTATCTTGATAGTTTTTGTTAAGTACTGATAAACAGTTGGTCATGTTAACCGTGTTGACTGACTCATATGATATAAACATTTGAAACTGTGATCTTGAGTAATTAAACCTTTTGAATACGCATCCGTGCATGCATCATATAGTAACTAGTTGCTTGCTAATCTTGGATTTCAAAAGAATTTTATGCTACTATGTGTCTATGGTGTGGGTGTATGTGTTTGTATATATCTTGGTCGAAATTGCTATTTTTAGCAGCCATTTTTATTGAAAAACCAATGTTAGACTAGCAAGGAGCTAGGCAGTTTGCCAACCAAACATCAAAACACCCGCTAACATACACATCCATTCTTGGTCAAAATTGCTTTCCAATTGTTAGAAAAAGTCAAAGTTCCTTTAATTTATCAAATAAGAATTAACAAATTAGACAATCCTAACAGTTATACTGGACCAGACACCTAATTGGACGAGCTTACAGCTCCGAATTTTATTGAGTGTTATAGCTTGAATATGTTAATAGGACACACCATCAAAAAAGTTAACTGTATTTAAAAAATGTAGGAAGCGATCAAGAAACGTCATGTGTCTTAAGAGATAAAATTAAAAAGCATTCGCAACTATAACTTAAAGGTTGTTTGGTAGTCATTTAATACTACATCTGAATCGGTTAGAGGTAAAATGTGCCGGTTCACTAAAATGACACATTTTAATAGTTCGTGGAGACTTGGAGTTTCTCAATAGTTATATTTTAGAGAATCATGCTGAATGATGAAGTTATCTCTTAAATATCAGACCTCTTAATAATTCAGAACAGGAATATAAAAAAATAAAAAATCAATTACTCTAAACCCTTACACTTACACGCACACCCCTCTTCAGATGTATATGCTTTAAAGTATATTTTTTATATATAAGGATTATGCCATTATGAATATATGTGCATTAAGATAGCTTTATATGTAGTCATTTTTGTCTTTTATGTTTGGTTTTTGTGCGCCCAAAAGCTAAATGATCTTGAAAAACAAGCAAAATAATTGAACGATCCAATGATAATTTTCACAAAGATGGTAAAAAAGCTGGATTTTGGAGGTTTTCTCACCAACTCATAAACTTTATATTTTTGGATCATATTCATGGTTTTAAAATCTTGCACTATATTTTCTAAATAATTATTGCCTGCAATAGTTTAGTAAGTTGTTCTCTTAAACACCATTATAAAGGTAATGATTTCTTTAGATTAGACTTAATGAGGATTTTTATTACGCTTACGTTATGTAATAGGTCTAAAGTTTTGCGTCGTCACGCTAATTAATTAAACCCCAACTTTGATACTAGTTAACGTATTAAAGTATATAACAAGACAAGTAACTCCTGTTTAGTAATCCTTTTTTCAGTAATGAATTCCCAACATCACAAAAGTTTATAATAGGGAGCCACAAACATACATACATACATACATATATATTCTCAAATTAATATTAACAATAATAGTAAACTATGTATGCAAAAGAAAGATTACTAAACTTAATAGTTTTTGTCTTATTTTAAAAGACTTTTAGTTTCTTAAAAATAATCAGAGAAAAGATATAATACAATAATTGTTTAACGTACATTAGGTACAAGAATATGTATATTCATAAAATCGATCCAACGAAATCACATCACAAGATCTCGAAATCGTCAATACATATCCAATTAATCATTGGTTCACCGAAATAAACAGTTTTGGATCGTTAATCGATCGGTTTTTTACTTTTCTTCACGAAAACCATTTTTGAACGTTTTAGGTTTTTGGCTGAGTGTTTTAATATTTTTGCCTTTAACGTGTCGCGTACCTATCGTACGTTAAGCAATTATTGTACAGTTCCCTCATCCTATATATATTCCTATATATATGTACTTATTTTTTAGATTTGATCAATAATTAAAGGGAAAATAGTAAGGCACACAATGGAGACAGATTGATTTCTTGTGACTTTGGTTTTTCTTGAAAGTTCCCACTCAGAAACAATAACTAACCATACAAGCATAATTATAAACTGTTAAGAATATTGATTGACACTTAAGGAATTCTAGGTGGCAAAGGTAACTTTCAGCCTCCATCCCCTTATATACAACACCTTTCTTCTTCATTATTAATATCATTATAAACTCACTAGTAGAAAAGCTTTCAGCTGGACCTTGTAGTTATATCACCACCATCTACACCTTTCTTGTTTCCTAAATACATACTCCTTATGATCAATAGAGCCTAGCCTCTACATGCTTTAATAAACCTTGAAGTTTGATTATTGGTTCAAGTCAAGAGATGGGTTTGAGAGATATTGGAGCCACACTACCACCGGGATTTCGGTTTTACCCGAGTGATGAAGAATTGGTTTGCCACTATCTTTTTAAGAAGATAGCTAATGAAGATGTTCTTAAAGGCACTTTAATGGAAATTGATCTTCATACTTGTGAGCCTTGGCAGCTTCCTGGTGAGTTTAATAATTAGGGGGTGTTTATAGATTGGTTATAAATTATAATTATTGCATGTTCATATATATACATACATACGTGCATATACATATATTATATTGCATACAGGAGATAAACAATTTCCAAGGGTGTCCCATATTGTTTATCCAATTCCTTATTTGATTATTTGTCTATAAATTTTATTTAACAAGACAATAAGTAATAAGTTTTAATATAGCACTTTGTTAACTTGTGAATTTTACAAGAAAAACACCGGTATAATTCGGTTCATAATATGCATATTAGTCAGGTTCTGAAACACATAATTAGCACTCCACACACAAACAACTTGATTTAAAGCTGATATTCAATTCATAATTCACGACAGATTTACGTTGTTTGAGAGATTTGAACTCAAGGCCTGCCGACCATGATATTCATTTTTCATGGTAGATTGATATTTGTAAAAACTTTTTTATATTAATATTTTTCTCAATATAAATATGCATAATGGTAGGAAAAATAGACTCTTGAGTCAGGTTTACTAAGAAAGAAATCTAAACAATACATATTTAAGGTTAGGCTTTTGTCAAGTAGAATTTCTCTTAGATATTATATATAAAAGAATATATGTATGTGTATGTATGTGGATACATATATATAGGTACTACATGATTATTATTTATATGAAAGTGGAATTTTGAAATCCTAATATGGCATAGCTTCAATTATTTGTGTTTAAATAGTCATAATTAATTTGTAAAGAACACTAGCTTTCTTGACAAACTCCAAAAGCACCTTTTGGATATGAATTAAAAAAAAACTTTTTATTCCCACCCTGACCATACCCTATATATATCTTTTAGGATATGACTACAGATTTGAATGCACTAATGTATGATCATGTATGATTGTATGTACATATGCATCTTCCAAATCAATAAAGTTGATAATATATTCATTGTTATCAATCCTATATCCTTATACAGTTAAAAAGACAATTCTGTATCATTTAAAAAACAATAATGGGATAAGATGTAGATGTTCTTTTGCTTTCTCCAATAGGTTCCTTAGAAAATAAGCAATATATAATCATCGTGTCACCCGGACCGAAAAGGAGCAACAATTAGCTTCGTCTCGTGACCATATATTCAAACTATAGACGCGTCGAAAAATAAGAATAATATGACTCAATGTATATACATGTGATGCATGTAAGTTGGTGAATGGAAACATATATATTTCTGTCACATACACATCAATGGTACTGCTAATAGGGACATATTCCAAAATTGACATTGTACCAACAATCTGGGTCATATTCTTTACCCTTTCATTTGAATCCTATCCAAGAAACATTACTGATTACACACTTGAAACACCTGCATTCACTCTCCATCTCAATTTCTTTTTCTTTAATCATTATGTCATATTGAAGCAATTAATTAATTAGTAACCTTTAAGCTATATAACTTATTATGGTGCATAATCATATTACTAACTATTTTTTTCAACCATTTGTTTTTATGGTAACTGAAGAGAGTGCAAAACTCAACTCAAGTGAGTGGTATTTCTTCAGCTTTCGTGATCGTAAGTACGCAACAGGATACCGAACTAACAGAGCCACCACATCCGGATACTGGAAGGCCACCGGAAAAGATAGGACAATTGTTGATCCAAGAACCGGTGTCACTGTTGGGATGAGGAAAACTTTAGTGTTTTACATGAACCGCGCACCTAATGGGATTAAAACCGGTTGGATCATGCATGAATTTCGCCTCGAAAACCCTAATCTTCCTCCCAAGGTAAGAATTAGTTAAAGTTGTCACTTTTTTTTAGTGTTTGGCATAAAAAAAGCTATAAAATATGCATCTATTTAGTTAACTTTTCTCTTGTTTTTGGTTGGATCTATCTATCAACAGGAAGATTGGGTTCTATGTAGAGTGTTTTACAAAGCAAAAGGAGACAATAGCAACCAACACTGTCCACAAGACTTGTATCATAACACAAGTCATATTACCACTACACCAAATCTTGTTGATCCACCTTGTGTCCACCATCACCACCCATTGATCACCACAAACACCACCACCACCGCAACCGCTCTCACTCAAAGCCAGCCACTAAACTACTTTGGCATGTCACAACCACATTGCAATCACCCGAACATTCTACCACTACCTCCTGATCATTCCATGATTGCATCAACAAATCAAATGATCATAAGCTCAAATAACAAGTGTGAGGAACAATATGGTTTCTTTTACGATATGGGGTTCGAAGATCATAATCTACAAGACATGGAGTACGCTGATGATGATAACGACAACGGCCTTGTGTTCTACCACTAGTCATTAGTAATGTGAACTCTAAAGTGTTTTAGGTGTAGAAAATTTAAGGTATGAACATATATTATATTCTTTGCTTGATTCTTGATTGTTTTTCGTGTTTGTGTTCGATTTGAACGAAGTGATTGATTTGTTGTGGATTAAGGGATTGAATATATGTACAAGCATAGGATTATTTGGGTTTGTAAATGTTACTCTTTTAATTAATTTTAAGTTTTAACGCCATATTATTATTATTTAGTTTCGTGTTCATTATGCAAATATACATAAGCAACAAAAGCTTATCCAATGTGCAAAATATGCATCATTTTTGTTCCTTTTTTTTCCTTACTAAACTACAATGATAACGTTTCATATTTGTTTTAACCTCTAAAATAAGAAAAATACAAAAATAAACTTGATCGAACCCAATCTTTATACTGTACCGCTTAATTTGTTTTCGTTTTCGCCGTGTAAGCAACATCATATGAACCCAATCTTTATACTGTACCGCTTAATTTGTTTTCGTTTTCGCCGTGTAAGCAACATCATATGATGAGTATGATGTGATTAGGATTTCTGCTAATATTCAAGTTTTTTATTGTGGTAGCCTTTTTATACTTTAGTCATTATGTGATGAAATGATTTATGTAATTGGGAGTTATTTGGCTAATGATTTGATGTTGTGGAGCAAGAACACTTGGGAGTTTTAAAAGGTCAAGAATAAATAGTTGGGCTAAAACTTTCAAGGGTTACTTCAATCTTTCCAAAAGATTAGCTTAATTAAATAATAATTTCGTTCATGATATATACATGAATGTGAAATAAACATAAAACTTAAAAGGTGGTTTTAATGTTTTTCTAAGAAAATGTGTAAAATGTGTTTTAATGGTTTAATTAACATTTCTATTTATTTTGGTATTGTATTTTAATATTCCTGAAAATTCTTTAAAAGTAGTTAAAGGTAAAAAAAAAAAGGGATAGTGATATGCGCCGCGCCCTATGATTTTTGTTATTTGTGCAATTTAATCTCAATCGATCCTTCAGAAATTTTGACACCTACCCTCATAAATAATTAAACCGATCCCATGAAATACTAATTAACTCCAACTCTCAAGAAAACTTTAATTAAAATTTAAAAGTTATACAAATTTAATTATATATACATGTTATAAGCTAGTTAATAAATAAGATACAACCCATTTTATACAACTAAATAAATAAACTCATTTATCGATTGAACGGCTCACTGAGTATGATTAGTTTATAGATCTATATATCCTTTTATTCACGACTGAAAAGCAATATATGCACATCAAACACATAAAGAATGTCGTATATGATATATGAGTGTTATGTTACGCATGTTAATATTGAAATTGAGGTGATAAATTTTAATGGTTATCGAATCATTTTACCTTGATATAATGAATTATTGATAAGTTTAATGTATATTTAACTATATATATATATATATATCAACCATTGATAGGTGAAAATTAGTTACATAACTGTGGAAGGGGGAGATAAATAATAAATACAAGGGATTAGAAATAAAAATATTAAGATTAGATAAATTAGTCAGTTCTACTGGAAATAATGTAATGAATGTTTCGTTTAAAATAATGTAATGATTATTTGTCCCGGTCCATTTCTATACGCACAATTTTACTAACTCGATCCATTATGATATAATAACTAAAGAACTGTATACGCTATGCAGGTTAAATATAATAAGAAAAAGAAATAGATGCGGTTCTCCGATTACAAAATATCATGTATCTTAACTAAAATAGTAAATTTATTTGATACTTTACTTACGTTCCAAAATATTTTCTTCTCAGATTTAAGATGGTTTTTAATAATGTTACTCTATTTAACAACTTAGCACTAATAAATATACTAGTAAATAAACTATGTGAATTTAAAATACTTAAATTGAGACAGAATGAGTGAGAGAGAATAATTGGTGTGTAATATTGGGCCTTGTTAAATGGCTCACTTTTAAACCAGGCCTACAAATATAAATCCTAGTTGTCCTTGGCTTTGACCCATGATGATTTATATTACAAACCATATATTTTTAGGAACCGGTACGGGGTATGGTCAATAAAAGTCAAAAACGGGTCGGGTAGGAACTGGCTCCGAGTATAGTCGAGTATTTAACCTGGTTTTTCTCGGGTTTCGGGTATGGTCGGGTCGGGTTTTGACCAAGTAATGTGGAACCGGTTCCGGCAAGTCCGGTTCCGAGTACAGATATGGGGAGAAACCCAATAGAAGTTTCAATACGAAGAAAGCCGATATTTGATTGTTCGGCTTCGACTTTTTGGCTGACGGTTCGGCTTCGACTTTTTGGCAATGTAACGTTTGAAGGTTGAGACTGGCTGTGTAAACCAAACCAATCATTTAGCTTTTAAACCAACCAAGCCTAAAACCTCAAATTAATGATTTGTAAATATACTTATCATTTTACAAGTTCTAATACAAACTAATGATCTGAAAAAAAAAATAAAAAAAAACGGTTTAAACAAACCAAGCCTTAAACCTCAAAACTGGCCCGTTTGGCCTGTCACTTCCAGAAACAATACTACAATAGTTAGCGGTTTGGCCTAGATTTTCGTCAAAACTAATGGAACTGGACCATGCCCAGCCAGGGCCATGATCACCTGTCCTGAGTACAGACCGATCCGAAACTGTGGGGACTTTTGTATGAGTCTAACCATCCCAGGTCAGAAACACCTGTCATAACTCCTAATCGACCCCTAAAAAGGCTAACCTGTCTTTTAAGGACTTTGTCAAACGTGTCTAAACCATTACGAGTCCAACGAAAGATCATAAAATAAGCACAGAGAATAATATCCTCACAAAAACAGAGCATTGCTCTCCGTGAACCGAATAATTCAATTCTGATCATAGATTCATTGTTTTTTCTCCATTCCTTCTTTTTACAAGCTACAGAAAAACAATACAAGAATCCACAAAAACAAAAAAATAAATAAAGAAAAAATCACTCTTTTAAACTAACAACAAGCCTGAAGCTGACCAATTTAGTGTTAGATATCAAATCTTCACACTTTACAGATAATATAATAATGAAGAAGAAACACTCCTGAAAGGAAAAATTAAAAACAATGAAACCAATCAACAAAGGCCTCGCATTTTAAAAAACAGAAAAAACAATTTTTTTAAAATAAAACTAGCAAACCGTCTTTTGTTTCTCAAGATTTCCCTCTCCCGGAAGAGTTTTCACGCTGACTGTGAAAATGACTCAGAAGTTGTTGTGCCTGTTTTAATAATAAAGCAAACCCATTACTATAAAAAATAACTAAAACTAGCAAGTTGCAAACATGTCAAATAAAAAAAAAACTAGCTAAAAGGGTTAAAAGGCGCCCAAAGTCTTTTTCTTTAGTTTATACAACCTCCTAGTTGTATTAGTATTGTAACAATATTGTGTTTAATCATATTTAACACATCAATCACAAGAAAAGAAAGAAATTGTTGACAAAAAGTTTGTTTACCGGTGAGTGGCCATAGTAAACCATGTACCACTAAATGGTCGATTACAACTTTGTTTTATCTCAAATGGGTAAAACATTTAACGCTAAACAGGTCAATTGCAGCTTTGTTTTATCTCAAATGAGTCAAAAACATTTTACCCGTAAACAGGTCAAGTGATCAACACAGCTTTGTTTTATCTCAAATGAGTCAAAAACATTTTACCCATAAACAGGTCAAGTGATCAACACAGCTTTGTTTTATCTCAAATGGGTCAAACATTTTACCGCTAAACGGGTCAATTACAACTTTTTTTTTCTCAAATGACTCAAACATTTTACCCGTAAACGGGTCAAGTGGTCAACACAGCTTTGTTTTCTCTCAAATCGGTCAAAAGTTTTACCGCTTAACAGGTCAATTACAGCTTTGTTTTATCTGGGTCAAATATTTTACTGCTAAGCGAGTCACTTATGGTTTTGTAAGCATGCTTTATGTAATAATCACACCTTTACCTTCTCCTTGGCCCGTGATGTTCCGGATTGTGACAAAGCAACAAGAGGCGGGACCGCACCTTCTTGAAGAACCAACCGACAATATTTTGGACTGTTTAAACA
The DNA here is from genome assembly GCF_021521415.1 of Bidens hawaiensis. Lineage (NCBI taxonomy): Eukaryota > Viridiplantae > Streptophyta > Magnoliopsida > Asterales > Asteraceae > Bidens > Bidens hawaiensis. The sequence goes on from NW_027496352.1 coordinate 73,598, forward strand.
AAGTTGTAAAAGTATAGAAGCAGCGTTCTCTTTACCCCTTTGAGAACCCGTTTCAACAACCTCAACTAACAATGGTATCCCACCTTCTCGCGCAATAACCAAACACCCTTCAGGTACACTAGCAAGGTTCGAGAGTAAAGCAACCGCTTTATCAACCATTTGTATTTCGGGATCCATTAACTCCACAAGATACTTAATCGCTCCTGCTTGTATTATCCGAGCTTTATTCTCGTGAAAAATCGATAAATTAAACAATGCGGTAGCTGCATCCTTTTTCCCTCTTAGTGTGCCCGATCCCAAAAGGTCAACCAATGGTTTTATCGCACCAGATTGACCAATTTTGACCCGGTATTCTTCTAACAAAGAAAGGCTAAATAACGCTGTTGCTGCGTTTTCTTTAGCGCACGTGTTTCCCGTTTCTAAAACGTCGATTAACGGTTCAACAGCACCCGATTCAGCGATCATTGACTTTATGTTTCCATTTATTGACAGGTTTAAAAGAGCGGTAACCGCGTGTTCTTGAGTGAGCTTTTGATTGGAATGCAGTAATGAAATGAGCGGTTGAATGGCTCCTGATTGTCCGATCAAGATTCGGTTTTCCATATTGTTTTTGGCGAGGAACCGTATTTGTTCAGCAGCTTTTGTTTGGGTTTCGTTTGAGGGAGATTTGAGGTCATTAACGACTCGTTTCACATGTGAAAATGTGGTTGAATCGTTTGGTGAAACCCCAGCATCCGAAGCTGTTTCTTCACATAAATGTTCAGAACTGGAAACAACCGTTGAAGTAGATCCACTCCTACTATGACTAAACGACTCCTCAGTTGACCGATGGTTTGACTTTTGAAAACTAAGTCGGTCAAACCCTTTTTCAATCGTCAAATTGCTAACTAATTGATCTTCTGATGCTGACTTATCAGGATGGTCAACTTTTACATTGTTTTTATCACACCAATTTGAAATCAAACCTTTGACTGTGTAATTCGGGATTAGGTTCGTGTGTGAAAATGTTTGACGGGTGACCGGGCATCTCAAAAGCCCATTATCAAGCCATTTCTGGATCGAATCCCGTTCATAAGTTTGACCAGTTGACACGATCACAGGGTCAAACATGAGCTGCAGGGTTAACGGGCAGATGAAATATGCAGGGACTGGAACACCATTAATGGTTTTAAAGCTTTCAAGATTTACCATGGTTTCCCTTATATGAAAAACAAGATCAGAAATATAACTGATTTGACTCGGTTGGTCAACGTTAATATACTCCTTTTCAACTGCAATGCTTTCTTTTAGCAGTTCTTGACTTGATGATAACCGAAACAATTCTATAATTTCCAATATTAGTTCTAAAGGTGGAACCTTTTGTTCTTTTATGAATGTTAGGGCATTTTCTAACTTCTCGGCTGTGGTTTCCGACTTTAAATTGTTTAATTCGTCCATGAAATGCTGAAAATGAATTATATGATGTTGTTATGCACTTTGAACCAAACCGACATAATTAAACAGTACAAAAATTAATAATTATTTTCCGGGTAGGCATAAACGAACCGAATTTTCAGTGAACCTTTCAGCAGGAAATTTGTTCATTTAAAAAAACGAACAAAAAATTAATAAAAGTTGTTTTTCTTTCAGTTGAACGAATGAACATGAACGTGTGTATCATTTGTTCATTTATGTTTGTGAACATTGGATCAAATTTCGTTTATGTTCATTGATTCATTTATTGATGTTTGCTACCTTAGCATATTCATTTAAACTTTGTGGGCCCATTACAATTTAATCTAGCTTTAGTAAAATTTTAGGCTTACTTTTAATTGATTTTAGCTCGATTATGTTATATTTGTTCATTTATGCTCGTGAACCACCGTCCGTTTAAAGAACGAACATAATCGAACATTTACACTTTCATTTTCTTAATGAACAAACACGAACAAGAAACCCACATTCATTTAGCTGTTCGTGTTTGATCTTTTCTCCGTTAAAGTTAAAAGAGCGAACAAGAACATGCTCCATTCGTGTTTGTTCGGTTTGTTTACAAGCCTACCGGTCCTAATTAAAAATTATAAAGCCAGTAAAATATATTATTTTCATCTAAAGATGTGTGCTTTTTGTCAATCAACGTGATTCCAAGTTCACGCATACCTTAATATCGGCTAAAATGGAAGTAGATGAAGTTGATGATGAAGACTCTATTAACCCGTATACAGTTTCACAAATCTTGATAGAGTCTCTTTGAATTTTTGAAATAAGGTGTTTGCTTTGCACGACCTGAAAATATATTCAAGAGACAAGACATTTGTTGTCACTTTTAAATAATCCACCATAATTATGTAACAACGGATATAAACGCACCCCATAAATTTTGCTCATGTGAAAATTTCAATTTTCAATGAACTCCCGGGCCTCGTTTACAGCCACATCAAGTTCTTCTAACTCCTTACACAAAACTTCATCTGAGTGCATGCAGGATTGATCAACATTATCAAGTGCCTGTTTGAATAGCTTCAGTGAATTAGCAACATATTTGTAGTCGTGCTGACTTGGCAGGTTCGTGGATGCCCCAAACGTGACAAGATGAATGAATCGAGAAAAGCTGTTGGTTAGACATTTCAAAACCTTCTCTATATCCATCACTGTTACAGAAACACATCAAGTGGTAAAAGATGGTTACGTATCCAAATTCAAAGGTACATGAATAACAATTCAAACTGGTTTATGAATTACTAGCCTCTAAAGCTACAAACTTTATAATATGTATGTAAATTATGTAAAGTCAGCAAAACTTGTTATTTATTCTATCGTTAATATACAAACAAAATGGGGAATTGCATGAGTATCCGAGTATCAGACAATTAATCGAAGAACTGGTATGCAACAAAAACAAACCACTTTTTAGATACCAAATTTTGTAAGAAACCACTCGCAAATCAATGTTTATGATCAAAACTCACCCATTAATCACATAATAAACAAAATTCTGTTCTTCCAAGTTATAATTACATGAATTACATGAAAATTAAAATAACCGACAATTAGTCAAACAACTGGTGTGCAACAAAATAAACCACTTCTTAGATGCCAAATATTGTATAAAAACAGTCACAAACCAATGTTTGTGATCAACACTCTCCAATTAATCACATAATAAACAAAATTCTGTGCTTCCAAGTTATAATTACATTAATACACGAGAATCGGAGTATCAGACAATTAGTCGAACAACTGGTGTGCAACAAAAACAATCCATTCTTAGATGCCAAACTTTGTATAAAAACACTCACAAATCAAAGTTTATGATCAATTAATAACATAATAACACAAAATTCCGTGCTTCCAAGTTATAATTACATGAATTACACGAAAAATAAACTACCAGACAATTAGTCGAACACCTGGTGTGCACCAAAAAAAAACCCAAAATTCACACAAACCCAATAAAACATTTTAACAAATTCAACCACACAAACTAATTCCAATCATATTCTACAGAACCCCCAGCAATTATCAATTCAATTCCATACAAAACGACAAAATTATTAACAACAAACAAACCTAATGGTTGCAGTGGTGCGAGTACAGCGATAATAAACAGATCTGAATGAAACCCACAAAGGAATTAAGACGAAACAGAAACACCCATCTGGGTAATTGAATTAGAGAGTGATTCATGAGAAGAATCAATGGGTGAAAGAAAAAGAACAAGGGGTTAAATTGGTGGGTCAATATAGTTGCAGGGTTTGTTTGTTGGTCTTATTATTATTATTATTATTATTATTATTATTATTATTATTATTATTATTATTATTATTAATTAAGTATATAATATAATATAATATAATATAATATAATATAAAGTCAGGTTGTCGTACAATAATATTTAACGCACAAAACCGTACGCGAATCAAGCTCAAGATAAAAACAAAACGCTCAAAGCCAAGATACAAAAACGCTCAAGAAAAATCATAATACGCTCAAAACAGGTTTCGTGAAGAAAAGTAAAAATGGTCGATTAACGATCCAAATATTTTTTTTTCAGTGAATCGATGATGAATTTGGTATGTATTGATGAGTCCGAGATGTTGGAATGCGATTTCATGGATTAATTTCGTGAATATATATATTCCGTACGCTAAGTTACGTTAAGGATTATTGTATTTTATCCTTTATAATATAATATAATTAAATTATTATATGATTAAAGATTGCAAAAAGTTTGATGGCTTTTAATTATGTAACGTAAGAAATAGACGTCCAACAAGATTCCATTTCAGATAAATACAATTATTTTTGACGTCTTATGTTGTTTGTTTGTATATATATATATATATATATATATATATATATATAGGTCGACAAAGAATATGTGATTCTCGACTTTCGGCCAGCTTGTCCATAATTAACTTATTAGAATCTTGATGAGATTATGTTTAAGCTTAATTGGTACGAGTTTGTTGCTTCATTTAAATGTTAAAGTTCGTCAAGATAACTAAAATTTCATTTTAAATAAAGATGATTCAATTACAATAAATAGACAGGTAAGCGGGCAACAAGTTGCGACGCCACCTCCTTTTGAATGGCAAAATCGATCATACTGAAAACAAAATTATCGTTCTTCGACGTCGTTGAGTTACTGTGCACGACCCGCTGAACTCTTTTCAGAAACTTAGCAGCATATGGGGCAAGAGACCCAAATGTAAATGTCATATCCGAAAAAACCTTGTATGCGTCACTTTTTGTTCATGTAACAATAGAAATTATACGTTTAGATGGCAAAATTCCATATATGTAAGAGAAACAAATTCGCATGGTGGGTATACTATTAACGTATTTGGTATTGTTATTAATTTATGCATAAAGTTAAACATGTATACACATAGATCAGTATGTATTTTATCGATGATGGTGACCAAACATATTAAAGGACTAGAAAATCACAAGATTAATTGTCAAAAGCAAAAGGAATAAATACATGTTGATTGTTAAAACACGCATGTTTAGTCACATTGCATGAAGCAACTTAACCAGTTGTGAAACCACTACTTCCTAGGCCCGCCAGAGGGGAAATCCATGTTAGATCCATACACGAATGTTTTCCTCCGATCTATCCAAACACTAAAATGTTAGTCAGCCGAATAGATGATCTTCCCTCCAACGAGTCAGCCAGGAAATTCACAGGTACTTTTTTAACAGAAGTTCCGACCCACCTGAATATGTCAAAGAACACATCTCGTGTCGTTACTTGAACTCCGAGGGCTCTTCACAAGTTTTAATAATATTTGTGTCTACACACATGGAATTTGACGAGATAAATAAGCATGGGTGAAGAACGTGATTGAATCGAAGTTGCTTAAAGTGAATTAACGAAGGACATGTACAATTAAAATTTGGGTAGAATTAGAATTAAGGATTTCCCGAATGGATCAATCATTTAATCAATTAAAAAATGTTGTAACATTTTAATACAAATCCCATCAATCTCAAGCATGTTCAGAGTAGTCTAGTCATCGTCTCTTATTAAAGAAACAAATCTATGGTCAATAATTAATATTTGGTAAAACAAGTTCGATTAGTCTTTGCATCTAATGTAACATATACATACAATCATAGTTATTTTGGTATCTGTTACAAGTCAAGGCACTAGAGTTTTACATGGATATCAAACAACATTGATCAGCTTAAAATATTACATATTCATTCAGAGACCAAACAACAAATCATTGACTATAAAGTTTTGGGCAACTAATAATGACATGTTCTTCTTAACTCTAGTCTTATCCTTAAATTTTACTATTTCTTTTTTATTCTTTTAATTTTCACATCTCATCCGTGAAAATTAGGTACCGACTGATTGTTATTATTATATTAATTAATATAACAGTTACCTCTAAATTTGGTAACTCAAAACATATCATAAATCATAAAATAAAACTATACTAATTTTCACTTGTGGCCTACTGGTAGACGTAGGTGTCTTGGGTTATTAATTGAAGACTCAAGTTTAATATTTATTTATGTTATTTTTGATTGGTTATGGCAATAAAGAATTAGAGTTAGGACTGTATATGATGCTAGAGAGTTTTAATTGACACTACAAATAAAATTAAAAAAATAATTAATACAAGGGTAAAGTTAAAATAAAAATGGAGACAAAAATTAGAAGTGTCAGCAGGGTCGTCTTCGATAATTTATATACCACGGCCGAGCCAAAATAAAAAGGCCCGTAGGCCTTGATGAAAATTTTTTATTCGTTAATGTACATGGATAAAACTTTTATCGACCGATTTATTATAAGCAAAAACCATTATGAGCATGTAATTATCCCATAAACTATTGCAAATAACCTTATTTTTAACACCAAAACACATATATATGTAATATGTATAAAAAAGTTTGTGCCCTCGAAACTTATGTGCCCCGGCCGATTGTGCGGCCTGCACACCCACCGAGCCACCCCTGAGTGTGAGAGCGAATTCTCGTCACACAAAAAACTCCTCAACAAAAAATTCAAAAGAAAAATAATAATAACTCAATATATAAAAAACCGAAAAAAATTAAAAAACAAAAATGTTTCCCCCGTCATTCTAGTTCAAAAAAAACTCCAATGAAAAGACACAATGTCGAGAAAAAAGACGCAATGCCGAAAATGAACAAACAACATAATGATAAATCAAAAAAGACACAATAGGTCGCAAAATTTAACACCATGCCGAATAAAATATAACATAATTAAAAGAAAAAAAAGACATAATGTAAAGTAAAAAAGACACAATTAACGACTAAATAAACACAACGATGATAAATAAAAAAAAATATTGTTTGTTTTATCCTAAACATCGTGTGTTTTTTTTAAAAGACGAAGAAGACGGTGGAAACATTTTTACGTTTTTATATTTTTAATTTTTATTAAATTTTAAGTTATGATATTTTTTATTAATTTTCATAACTTTTAGTGAGTTTTTTGTAACTAAAAATCCTTCTCGTTATCATTATTCTCATTTTTAATTTTTTATCCTATTTTGTATAATAACTTAACATTTAATATTGTTACCTCTAAACTTGGTAACTGAAAAGTGAAAACATTAAACATATAATAAAAAAACATGTACTTTTCCTCAGTAGTTTCGTAATATCTTTAGTCAACATATGTTCCCAAAGACCGACAACACATCACTTTGATCCACCACAATCTCCACCACCACCACCAACCTCTTGTAATTATCATTAATAATAATAATAATAATATTATTATTAGGGTTTGAAGTTTGAACTCCAATCTTCACCATGGACAAACTCAAACTGGCTTCATCCTCCTTCGGCGAACGCCTACTCACCGGCAGCCGTCTCGTCGGCACCAAACTCCACCAAATCCTCCAAACTCCAACACCAGAGTCCAAAACAGTCGACGATGCCACGTCAGACACTCTAGAGTCACCCAACTGGGGGCTTAATATGCGAATATGCGCCATGATTAACGCGGAACAGTATAACGGGACCGAGATCGTGAAGGCGATTAAAAGGAAGATATTGTTGAGTAAGAATGTTGTGGGACAGAGGCTGAGTTTGGATTTGTTGGAGACGTGTACGTCGAATTGCGATAAGGTGTTTTCGGAAGTGGCGTCGGAGAAGGTGCTTGAGGATATGGTGGCTATTGTTAAGGATGAGAAGACGGATGAACGGAATAGGGTGAAAGCGGTTAGGTTGATTCGGGCGTGGGGCGAGTCGGACGAGCTTGCGTATTTGCCTGTTTTTCGACAGACTTATTTGGTCAGTCAGTGAATTGTTTTTTCTTATGTTGTTTGTTGTTGTGTTGTGTTGTGTTGTGTTGTGTTGCATATGTTATGTTTGCTAGTTGTTTGAGTAGATGAAGACAAATTAAGCGCGATAAGTGTTAAAAGTTTTAGGATTTATTTAATTAATGTTACAAGCCAAACAGAAGAACTCAACCCAAAAGACTAGTCTGATAGGTTAGGGAACTCATTTGGCTTATAAACCCCACATCGGTTGCCCATACAACCGATGTGGGACAGGTCCCATACCTTGCAATGGTTTCGGTCCGTAACATTTACGTTAGAGGACATAAGTGATCATCTAAAATTAGCATATAGTTGTAAAAATCGCGACTAGGTCCCCGAGTACTCGGCGAGTCATCCTTGGATACTCCCTAAACTAAGGCTCCCTAGTTGACTGAGTTGGCAGCGCCTAGTGACTTCTACAACCTTGAAAATTAGGATGTGAAATATTTGGATATTTGTTTGTTTTGACTTACCGTTAATATTTTGCATAATATAGCTACGGTTAATGATAGTGTTGTAGAACTTGCTAGGTGCTAGTCAGGTGGTGGAGTAATGTATCACTGTGGGGTACTGACTAGCGGTTAATAGGAATTAATTGGATTGGAATTTAATGTGTGATTTTTCAGAGTTATGCACGCACACATACACACAGAGTTTTTGGAAATTTTATATATAGTTTTTGAAAAATAAGTATAATTTTTATAATTGCTTCAAAGATTTTGCCCAATTTTGAGTGAATTGGTTTTCCATTATCTTTAGTATATTATTTGTGGTTTGCATTTAGGTTTGTTATGTTTGATTTGATTTAGGTTTTCGGGTCGGGTCGGGTCGGTTAACCGATTTATTTGCCCACCTCTAATTAGTTACTTGGTACATGTTATTATTTGTTGTTTTGTGTTTAGGTGTTTTATGTTTTGATTTGATTAGAGTGGTTTTTTGCTAGTTGTTTGAGTAGATGAAGACAAATTAAGCGCAATAAGTGTTAACAAGAGGCCGTAATTGATCATCTAAAATTAGTAGGCTGGTAAACGAATCGAGGGAAGTTCATTTATGTTCATTTATCTAAAAACGAACGAACGTGAACACATTTTCGTTCGTTTATTTATGTTCGTGAACGTGTCTGTTTATGAATGTTCGTTTACATATCAATAGAAAATAATTAAACATTATCTGGAAGAGTTATCTACTTAGTGGTTTTATATTTGTTCATTTGTGTTCATATATGTTCTTTCATGTTTGTTTGGTTTCATTTGCATTTGTTCGTATATATGCTCATTTCTGTTGTTTATCTTTGTTCAAATATGTTCATTTATGTTCGTTTAGATTTTAAACAAAAGAACATAAATGAACACAAACATGTTCATTTTTTAACTGAACGAACGCGGACACAAAATATGGGTTCGATTAAGTGTTCGCTCGGTTTGTTTTCAGGCTTAAAAGTTAGCGTATAGTTGTAAGAATTGTGCCTAGGTCCCCGAGTACTTGGCGAGTCATCCTTGAGTAGTACCTAACTAAGGTTGAGTATTCGCAGCTCCCCAGTCGACCGAGTTGGCAGCGCCTAGCGACTTTTGCAACCTTGAAAGTTAGGACGTGAAATTGAAATATTTAGATATTTGTCTGTTTGCCTTACCGTTAATATTCTGCATAATATAGCTAAGGTTAATGATAGTGTTGTAGAACTTGCTAAGCGCTAGTTAGGTGGTGGAGTATTGCAGTGGGGTACCGACTATCGATTAATAGGGATTAATATGGAATTTTATACGCACATACGAATTTTCTGAGAATTTTATATATGGGTTTTTAAAATACGTATAAATTTTCAAATACTTCAAAAATTTTGCCCAATTGACTAAATTTCACTGAAAAACCATTCGGCCTCCTAGGAACAATTTGGACTGATTTACGGCAATTAGGTCTGACTAGTGATTATCTTGTCTAATTTGCTGAAATCGCATCGGCTAGCCTCCGATAACCGATTAATTGGCGCCTAGGAACGATTTTTATAACATTGCCTAATCAATCAATCAATCATGCCCAGTAAAATCCCACCGACAGCAAAGCTATAAGTAGGGTCTGGGGAGGGTGGGATGTAGGCACACCGTACCTCTATCCAAAGGAATAAAGAGGTGGCTTCCAGAGAGACCCTCGGCTCTAGGTACATAACATTGCCTAATGACTTTATAAAAGTTTATTAACTGTTTTTCGCATTTAGGTATTGTTTTTTGCATTTAGGTCTTTTCATGTTTGATTAAATTTGTTTTTTCCTAATTGTTTGAATAGATGAAGACAAATTAAGCACAAGTGTTATAGGTTTTATGATCTATTTAACATTAGAGGCCATAAATTATCATCTAAACTAAGAATGTGAAGTATTTAGATATTGTTAATGACTTGAGAAGCATTTTTTTTTTATTTTAGTTTTAACAGTATTATCATTCATTGTTAGTCTTTTAATTTCTTTTTGGTTTTTTGGAGAATCCAATGTTTGTGAAGTTAGAAAACAATCATGGAAATGGAATAAAGGTTTTCTAGTCGATCATTGTTTTTTGTATTATATACCTTTTCGTTATCAAGAAAGCATCTAGTCATCGACGCCATTATTATTTATTAGACTATCACACAATAATTGCAACTTTTGGCCTAATAATTAAATGGATTTGGTCAAATTTAAGCAAGATACCAAGAGCAATAGGAGTATTTTTAATCAAGTTATAATATTTGTTTCCACAAAGATTATTGTGTTGGGCCTTAGGAGTCTAATGGACCAGTTCCAGCCTTTCCCGGGCCCAAATCTGAGCTGCAAGCCTGCAGCATGAAGGTAGCTCGTCAGAACTCAGAATTGACGATATGTATCTGCAATTGTGTGTTTAAACTTTTAAATTATAATATAGAGAGTAATAGATGTAACATTTTGTAGATTTCGTATAGCCCGAATATCTTTGTGAATCATGTGTAGCCACCCATGCCCATACCTTGAGCCCGATCCTGACACGTCTTCTGTGGTCACACTGACTTAAGTAACAATGATGCTTTAAAATGAGGAAGCGGTCTACGCCCTTGTCAAATACTACTTAGATCTTAGAACATCCAGTTTATTATTTATTTATTTATTTATTTTTAATATATATGTATTATTACATTAAATACTTAAAATTTCAAATAAAAGGATCCAATTAATAGAGAGGCAGGTAAGCGGGCAACAAGCTGCGCCACCACCCCCTTTTGAATGGCAAAACCGATCCTACTGAAAACAAAGTTATCGTTCTTCGGCATCGTTGAGTTACTATGCACGAACCGCTGAACTCTTTTTAAAAAACGTAGCAGCATCGGGGGCAAGGGACCCAAATGTATCGAAAGCAAAAGGAATGAAGGCGTGTTTATTATTATTATTATTATGCACTTTCTTATTATTATTATTATTATTATTATTATTATTTTGCACTTTCTTATTCGAAGAGTTTGCTATATCCCTATGCATGTAGAATAGAAACGTCTACACATTTAATAATAACAGCATCATATGCATGTATATATTGCAGAACCTAAAGGCCGACGGGATCCCAGCAAGATCACAGGGTGGAAATTCAAGCCCCGGGAATCAATCAATGGAATCACAGGTTTATGAACAACCTATACCAGCTCCTGATAGATACCCGTTGCCCGATATTGACTTAATGGGATTAGAAGACGAGACCGCTCCATATACTTACAGTGGTCAATCTGCGGAACAAAAAAAAGAACTGCTGTTGGTTGGTAGAAACAGTCTTGAACTTTTATCAAGCATACTTAATTCAGGAATGGAGCCCATACCGATTAATGTGAGATCTTTGATGACCTTGTCATGTAGACATAATTTATCATGTTTATGTTGGAATTTGCAGTGCATATTATAGATGCTGGGGTGGACGGTTCATTTTGTGTACGGGTCGGTTTTGGACTTGAATCGAATCACCGATTCAAAAACCGAAAATTCGGGTTTTGAGTTTTTGTTTTTCAGTTTTTGGTGTGGTTTGAGTTTGGTCTGGTTTCGGTTTTTCCGGTCGTACTATTTGTGTTTAAAATTTTTGGGTTAAAAAGAATATTGGCCCAAAATACTGTAACGGGCCTAAATCGTTTTTGTTAAATAAGTGACATATTGATTACTATACATGTGGGCCTAAAATAGGTTACGCTGTTTATTAAATTCGTATAACTTATCATTCAAAATAAAAAATGAAACTCCATAAATATGGTTAAGTTCGGTTTTTACGGTTTTAGTTACATGCAAAACCGAACCGAAAGTTCTTACGAAAATATAAAAATCGGATTTTGGGTTCCATGCCCTAATTTATGACGTGAGGTGGCATAATATGCGGGTCAGGCTTGTTGCTTAGTCGATAAAAATGTGTTAGTTTTTGTATGAGTTGGGTCGGGTCAACCTGAAATAAATTCAGTTAATTTTTTTTTTGTTATTATTTTTTTGTTTCATAAGGTGGTTATATGCGCGATAAATACACTTTGGGGCTTGGGCTACATTTGACCCGTTTGGCTCGTTCTGCAGGATGAGTTAACGGTTAGCATGTTGGAAAAGTGCAAGGAATCTCTGCCCGTGGTTCAAAGAATAGCAGAAATTACAACCGATGACGATGCACTCCTTTTCGAAGCTTTAAATCTGCACGATGAGCTTGAACACATCATTGCCAGATGCTCAGAAATCAAAGAGAAAGCGGGACCAGACACATCAGAAACCGACACTATGAAACCAGCAGAAACCACTTTGACTAGTGAGGTCAAAGTCAAAGAAGAAAGTCAAACTTCATCGACTTCACAGGTCGAGAACAATGAGCAGGAAAAAACCGTTTGAAATACGTAGTGATCGGATTAACGTCCACGTATATTCAATAACCAGTAGACTTGAACTTTAAATCCCTACAAATAATTACTTTGAACCTTCTTGTTATTAGTAATGTTAAACTTTTATCCATGAAATGCGTAAACCCGTATATATTGCTTTGGATATGATACATAAACAGTTACATAACCGTCTCCTAGTCTCTACATATGATTGTCTTTCATATCTCTACGTGTGATTATCTTTCATATGCACAAAGGTTTTTGTTGAATGACACGTATGAGGGGTTATAGGTTTTTGCTGTTGTCTACTTAAAATTGATTTGTGTGTTAACGTGTCCAGATAGATGGATCGGACAACATTAGGGATGACAATGAGCCGGGTAAAATTTTAAGTTTTGTGAATAGTGTTTTTCTAAATTTAGTGGTGCACTATCCATCAAACAATATATTTTTGTTAGGTTTAGGAAAGAGAAAAAATAATAAATTCAATGGTTGTGAATGAGATACTATAATATAAAGATGAAGAATGATATGTCGGAGGTTAAACAAAATTTAGAAATCAGTTTAGAGAAATGTGATGTTTAACTAAATATATAGATGAAGATGGAGTCATGGAGATGCTCCTATGAATGATCTTAGGGGGTGTTTGGTACAGAGAATGGAAAAGGAGAGAAAATAGAAATGGAAATGGAATTGTAGAGAAAGAGAATTGGTATGGAGAATGAGAATCATTTCTCTTGTTTGGTACACGAGAAAATAAACAGAGAACTCTACCATACCCAACCCCACCTCCACCCAACCTGACACCACTCACCACCGCAGCCCCACCACCACAGCCCCACACCACCAGCACCACCACCACAGCCCTTTCTTCAACCACAGCCCACCACCATCGGCTGCCGCCACCAAATCCTCTTCTTCAACCACAGTACACAAGAAATTAAAAAGATTCAAATTTTTGGAACATAAGATATAGAAAAAGGAGGCTCAGATCTGTCATCACTGCCTCTTTAGAGATTTTGTGGTGGTGGTTGTGGTGGCGATGATGATGATGATAATCAGATGCCACCTGCGACCACCGCCGATTTCCACCACCACTGTCACCCACCTGCGACCACAATCACCCGACCATCTGAAAACCCTAACCTACCACGAACCACCACTTGAAACCCTAATCTCCGTTCACCCGTACCACCTGCAACCTACAACCGGTTACCATCTCTGTGTTCACCACTGCGGACGGCGGAGACGGGGTGGTGGTTGCAGACTTGGAGACGAGGTGGCGGTTGCAGACTTGGAGACGAGGTGGTGGCCGGAGACGAGGTGGTGACATGCTATGAGGAGGCTGCTGAGAAATGGATTTCTCTTTGTTTTAAAGAGAAATGGAATTCTCTAGTTTTAGAGAAATAGAAAGAGAAATAGAAATGAAAAGTGGAAAACAAACAAAAGAAATATTTCTAATTCCATTTCTCCCTAATCAAATCCCTCTACCAAACACCCCCTTAGTTGTTTACACCCTAGGGCCGCCCCAAAGGGAGGTTGGGGAAGGCGACTACTTCAGGCTTAGTCTCCCAAGAGGCCCATAATTATTTAAAAAAAAATAATATACACTTTATATATAAATTTGTTATAAAACAAATGTATGCAAATTGACTCATTGGTACAATGAAAAACATGATAATCCATAGAACCATAGGTCATGTATGATATTATTTTTTCTTTTTAAGAAGAAAAAAAAAGCTTTCTTTTGTTTCTTATACGGGTCATTTTATTAAGTTGTTTATTATTTTTATGTTTGTTTTGATCCATATTGAGTTTTGGAAATGCAATTCAATTGGTAAAGTTAGTCGAATTATTTTTAGTGGTTTTTTCTTTTAATAACCCCAAAATTTTAAGGTATTCTCATGGATGACCCTGTTTGCGCCATGAAAATTTTGTAAACTTATATTTTACTCTGATCTTGTCCCGTATAATTCGGGGTTTTTATTCCGTGTATGCATATCTAGTTGAGACGTCTTACTCGAAACAACTTTTGTGTAATTATCTTAACAATAAATAGTTTCCCAAAAAACATTATTTATTAATAAATAAGTAGGGCCTCATGGGTAAAGGGCCGTTGGAAAAGTTGAATTTGATGGGCCAAAAAACAGATAGATACAATGAATGTATGTATAATTGTAAATGCTTGATCTCATTAACAACATACCACCTTTATGCATTTACTCTATTCCAAAAGTCCAACCAAGCCAAGCCCTAATTTAAGTGATGCATAAAGCTTTGAATGCATTGAGGTCCCAAAGTCAAGTGTGGCCAACATAATGCCTCATTATATAGGTTTCTATTTTGGGACTCATATCAATACTTATCATCTATATTAAGTCTTTTTAATATTTTAATTCATTTTTTCGAGTTTTTCGACGTGCCCTTTGGGGGTAGTAGAGGGATGTTAACATTTCTCGAGTGTGATCGATGTTTAAAGACGGATGGATTTGTGATAAGATGTATATGCATTAATTTCGGCTCATGTGATTTAAAGTGAATCCATTTGTATATTATTAAATTAAATGCGTACTGGTTTTAATAAAATTTGAAGAAAGCTGAAAAATACGTGTTTTCAAGTTTTAATGTAGATATAAACTTAAAATCATGAGATTTGGTAAGACTTCTTGTTATATGCATAACTACGTAGAAAAGATTGACACAACTACTCACTATTTGATTTGAAGTTTTAACAATGTCAACTCATGGCTTTATTAGTTTTGACTTTGACCTTACTTTATACTTTGACTTTTTAACCTAGTAAAAGATTCTTGTAAAGTATAAATTAAATCAATTAACAAAATAATCTTTTGATTCTTCTCTATGAAAATATTACATAAACTTAACAAGTAGTGAAAATTGTTAATTTTCTTATTAAATCGATTACAATTGTTATAGTAAACCATGACGTGTGTTCGATTTTCTTATAAAACATGATGAAACACAACCTAAATAAAATTAAAGAATAACTTAATATCCAATGACACTCCTCAAATTGGCACTACATTACATATATATGTAGGTGGCCTATGCAAGATCTCTGTCAACGATTTGGTTCCTTTGACGGGCATGTGATGTAATTTTCGACATTAAATCTTCTTTTGGGTCAAAGATGATCGACGAGATTAAGGTTAACTCATTCGTATAGATTAATCAGAGCTATTATTGTTAGATTAGCCCGAAATCATAAGTTAGAATTTGAAAACTTTCTTCATCAATGCTATGGTAGGGGTCATACTTTATAGCATGTTCTGTATCCAGTTGGGTACTCTTTGATCATTAATAAATCATTTATTCGATTATTTTAGAATATATAAATAATATTGCATTCTTTAGTGAGTTCTAAGTTATAGAAACATAAATATTTAACATATTTAGAGGCTGAAGAAGAGTAAGAGTAAGATATTACACACCTTTTACTTGGATTATAATATAGAATATCAATATATCATAACAATTTACTCAATAATAATCAAGTTATATGGAGTTTTCTAAACTTTCACATACTATATAGATTATAGACTAAACTTGTAATTTAATCTTATATAGAAATAATAGAAAAAGAAAAAGAAAAAGTAAAAGTAAATATAGGGTGAAGCTAATATTTGTTCATATTCAAGATCCAACTTTTGCCTTTTATTCATGATGTCCTTGGCTACTTTTTTCTTTTAATACTTTTTTCCTTCAAGTTGTACTTCTTTCTAAGCCTTTAAACATTAAAAACTAAAGTATTTCTATTAAATATATCCATATTTTAAGCAGGTTATATTCTTCTTCTTCCTTTTTTATTAACAGCCAACGATTTTTCTAAATGAACAACGAGCTAAACTCATCACATCGGGATACACTAATATTCCAATATGGTAAAACCCTCATATAAGACCAATGCACGTAAACACTCGCCCAAATGCACGATAATGCGGTGAGATAAACCCGTTTAGTTCAAGGATCCAATTAATCAGCGTCACATACTCACCTAATTTTTCATTATACCTGACGCTGTCAAAACTAAATAATAAAAAAACAGAAATCAAACTTAGATCATATAAAACACCAAACACCAAATATCTTTCTCATCACTTCACCACAAACTTATTAACTTATTTTTCTTTTAACAATATATAAATATAACACATTTGATATAAATTAATTCACGTGACTATATTAATAACTCGTCAATGTAAACAGGCGGTGAAAAAATTTAGATTCCATATAATCAATCATATTTTATTATTTTATTAACAAATATAAAAAACCGGCTATAATATAATAAATTATATCATTTTGTATTTAAAAATAAATAATAAAACAACAATTTATTAAAAAATAAAAACACACTTTTGACATCATTTTAGCTAAATATTAAACTAGCCACTCCTTTTAAAACCTCATCAACCACAAACCTTTTGCACCTCACCTATAATAATAATAATAATAATAATAATAATAATAATAATAATAATATTATTATTATTATTATTATTATTATGACCGATCCAACAGTAACCTCATGCGCCGCCGTAAACCCCACCGGAAAACGCCGTAAGCTTTCCGACGACCACCACTCTCTACTACCAGGCCTGCCGGATCACATAGCCCAAATTTGTTTATCTTATATCTCACCTGCCGTCTTATATTACGTTTGCCGGTCATGGCGCCGGCTTATTTATTCCGGCAACTTTCCACCGTTCCGGTCACTTTACACCCTCTCACTACCCACCGCCGCCGCCGTGGACGGTGGCCAAATGATCACAATGTTCTCATTCGATCCGATATGTTCGAAATGGATCGCTATCGACTCGCCACCGTTACCGCCGGATATCCACCACCTTTCGGTCCGGCATCCGTCGTTTATATCGCGTAATTTGCCGATACAAGCGTTGTCGGTCTCGGGCAATCTCGTCGTCCTCGCCGCCACCTCGGTCCACCGGAATTCGCCAATTCCCGCGTTCCCGCATCCTTTGATATTTAATCCGTTGTTAAATGCATGGTTCTCCAGTCCCCCACTTTCCACCCCCAGACGGTGGTGTGCCGCTGGAGTGGTAGGAGATACCGTGGTTGTTGCCAGCGGTATCGGGTCCCACTACACCGAGAAAGTCGCTCGGTCAGTCGAGAAACTGTCGTTTTGTAATAACGAATCCCTGTCTGGGATTTTATTACCAGACATGGAATTCAAAATTAATACAGTCATTAAATCCTCAGCACTGTCTGGTTTTAATATAATATTAAAACCAGACAGGGAAGTGGGAAATAATGACAATATTAAAACTATTAAAACACTGTCTGGTTTTGATATAAAGGCAAAACCAGACAGGAGACTGGGAAACAATGCAATCATTAAAAGTACTTCAAAATGTCAATCAAATGATGAGAAACAACATTCATATGGGAAATGGGAGACAATGCAATCACTAAAACACTCAAAGCTTTGTAGATAAGCAATCGACGCGGTCGGATGGAAAGGGAAGCTTTGTATGGTAAACGTAAAAGGCGATTACGCAAAAGAAGGGTTCATTTACGATCTAAATACCGATGAGTGGGCGGATATGCCCGTGGGGATGTTAGGGGGTTGGAGAGGGCCAACCGCGGCAATGGACGAAGAGACATTGTATGTGGTGGATGAGTCAAGGGGGTGTTGAGAAGATACAATGAAAATGGGGATAATTGGATGGAAATTATTGCGGATAAGCGGTTAAAAAGAGCGGAATATATAGCCGCGGGTGGAGGTAGAGTGTGTGTTGTTGGTGAAAAGGGTGTTGGGATTGTGGTGGTGGATGTTGTGGCGGCACCGCCGCAGTTGTGGGTGGTGGATACGCCGCTGGAACTTGATGTTTTGTCTATTCATAGTTTGCCTAGGATGTGTTTGCCGGAATTTAAGTCTCCGGTTATTGTTACACAATCCAAATAATAACTTTTCAATCTTGTATTATTTTATTTGTTTACTTATTTTTTTTAATTTGTATACGTTTGTTTTTTAGAATATCCAACTTTGTTTGTTACGAACATGGGTTACGAACCAATGGATATTGATGTCATTGACTCGATGACTCATTTGCTTATCTTTTGTTTATTTAAAAAATTTTAAAAATTATGTAGGAAATCTAAACAATAGTTTACACAATGTTTGGGAAATTGAATTGGATCTATTGAAATCTAATAAAATATTGTTTTACTAAAAACTCGGTGTTCATGCTTGAACCGGTGAGTTGAATTATGCGTAGTGGTTTTAACTTTTAAGATATTGTTAGTGTTGAAGTTTACGTTAGTGTTATGTAGAGAGTGACGTTTTAGTTAATCTATACTTATATTTTGGTGTAGTGATTTTAACTAAGAATCAACTGAAGAAAAAAAAATGATAAAAATAAATGTGATTGATTGATTGGGGACGGGCCCCATCTCTCGAACCCTTCATGTTTGTTAAAGCATTGGTGGATACTGGATAGGCCCTTGGCGGCCTCTATTGGCACACGTGTAATGGCGTTGGCTATGTATAATTGTTGAGGTGTAGATGTTGGGCGCCTACTAGGCATAGCCTTATATAAAACTCAGGTTAAGATGAATATTATCGTTGGTTAAAGATGGATTTAGAAAGATAGCATTAGGGAGAATCAGTCATGAACCTCTCGGCACTGAAATAAAGGACGTATAAAGAAAGTAGGATGGGGACATAGACAACGACTGAGAAAACTAGTACTTATAGATAGGTGGACGGTATTGCAATTTGCAAAAGTTGTAGATAGACCGTTATGGCTTTCCCAATCATTTCATCTTCAATGGATTGTAAATTGGTTCCTTTTTAGTAAAGAATACTCAATACTGGTTGTTTAAAGAAAATGGTAAAAGAATACTTAAGACTGGCTGTTTAAAGAAAATGGTAAAGGACAAACTCGATGCAAGAGACTCCTCTATACGTGAAGTGTCCTATGTATCAGACTGGCTTGAGCATGAAGTTTACATCTTTACCCTGAGCTTCTGTAAAAGAATAATGTTTTTATTACTCAATTCATAAACTTTTAAAGGAAGTAAAGAATTCTTAAAAGTAAAAGTAAAGAAATAAAAAGTTTAGATAAATCATAAAAGATAAAATAAATGAGAAGTCATGTGACATAAAGTGTTAGAAAGGTTTTCGTTTTCTAGAGTAAGCTAAAAGTTTCTTTTCTTTCCTTTTTTATTATCATTAACTTTGGTTCAAAAGTTAACTAAGATGACCATCATTTATGTAACATGTGATTAAATTATTTCATTCAAAACGATTATAAAAGAGTGATATGTTAACGGATAACAACCCGTCACATCACTTTTTTATAAATTACATAACCAAGTCTATTCATAACAAAAACTTTAAATCTTAAGATCGAAAAAAAAACTATACACGACTCGCTGAACTTTGTTAAAAAAACCATAGCCTTCGAGACTAGAAAACTAAAGCATGGTTTGACGGCGACAAAAGCTTGTTGGATATTATTTATTTATGTGGTTTAACAAGTAAACACGGAAATGTCAAGATATAAACACATTAAGATAAGGACGTCTACCAATTTTGTAATAACCTTGAATATTATACACAACCCTCAACTTAAATATTATCGCTTACATCACCCACACAATATACCGGATCTATGAACAAATAAAAAATAATAATAAATATCTCAATACTAATCAATTCAAAATGAGCATATCCCCTCCTCAATATCAAAAACTTTTAAAACAAAATAAAAAGTGAAATTACAATGTTTATTAAGTGTTTTAAAACCGGTTCAACCGGCCGTTTAACCGGATTTCGCATAGCATGCCGGTATTTTGAGTCCGGTATTTTTGGCCGGTTCGCTAGAACATCGTACCGGCGGTTTTTGTCTAAAATACCGGTTTTTACCGGCAAACCTGTTTTAAGTCCCAGAAATATTTGATATTTGCGGCTCATATTTTTTTCAAAATTACTTTTAACCCAACAATTAACATTTAAACGTATAAACTTTAAGGATACTGTTTTAAAAAGTGAGTGTTTTATATAATTTTTTTAATATGGATTAACTTTTGGATTAATTTTTGTTATGAGATCATTTACTTTTGGGTTATTTTTGGATTGAAGTTATATTTATAGGAAATTATAAGATAAACTATTCAACCGATTGAACCTCCCGGTATAACCCGGTTCAACCGGTTGTACCATTTTTAGTCAAATCCGGTACAAGTAAAATACCGGTTTTTAAAACATTGGTTTATTTGGCTCCTAATGACTCAAAAGAAAACTAACACACCATTGCACTAGTTAGATAATAAGGAACACACTATGATGGGCAACACTTGGTTCTTCGTAGGGGGGACGGGGCGGTGCGTGATAAGCCACCCATCACGCGTGATGGGTAATTGAACACCGCCGCCGGTCCTTTCTTCAAGCGTGATGGGTATGGTTGCGTGATGGCCATCACGCAAGTGATGGGTTTGAGTGATGGAAATCTCTCTCTCACACAAAAACCTATATGTATATTTATACACCCCAAATACACTCCTTTCACTCACACAAAAACCTATATGTATATATATATATGTATGTATATATACCAAAACCTATCACACCACACCACACCACACCTTCTAAAATCCATCAAATGTGATAGATTTGGAGCTAGTGATGTGGCACACCACCATTGGGTGGTGTGTGTGAGGAAAATGGAACCACCCCTCCCCCCTTATGGCATCTATATAAGTCTTAGTGAAACACCATTGTGGGCACCATTCTTCAATGTTCTTATTAGTAGGTACCGACATTTTTGAGGGACCGATAACCCATCTTAGACATACCCCAGTAGCAAATGTGGTCCTCATTTTTAGAGTGAAAATCGAGTGACTTGATTACTTAAATGATGTATGTGTAGAGTGAATATCCAAACTGGTCAATAGGGATTTCTAAATACCCCAAACCTTGAAGGGTTTTTCATGCGAAGATGGATGAAGGTGAAGAAGTAGTGTTTGGGCTATCGGAGGCGCGCAAAAGCTTGAAGCTTAGTATGGTTTGCAATGTGGAATGTAGGAGACCGAAATTGTAGTGTCTTGCCGAGGCTTCGTACACCTCCTGGCGAATCTCAACATTGATTTCTTCACAAGCGTCCATGGATAAACCGACTCCGATAACAGTTGATATGTACCAATTGCATATCATAACTTGAAAGAGAAATATGGCCGTTTTTATAGTCTTAAAAGAAGATAAAACCGATCAACTAATCAATAAACTGAACACATCACTACACAAGATAATATCGAAAGTAAAGTTTTGTTTTGCATATCACTTTCATAGTTTTGAATTTTTATTCAAATAAATAAGAAAAATATTCAAATAAATAAAAAAGAAAGAATCGCTAGAAGGAGGGCTTGAACCTCCGGCCTTGACTAATAACAGCCACACGCTCTAACCAACTGAGCTTTTCTAGCTATAATGCCTAGCTAGTCGACTCGAATATTAAAAATATGTATGTTAACATGTGGATTGGGCTATAACAAGATTTGTATTGGGCCGCTGATAATCTTAACATGGTCATAGAGTGCAAGTGTGCAACTGTTAAGTGAGTATACACAAAATACTTTTTTTTCAACTTTTGAGCAAATATTATAATACAAATATTCACCTGTGAGTTTTATTAATATATATTTAGCATTAATTTGAAAGTTATATAAATGTTATTGTATTTGCTTAACTATTGCTTGTTCTACAGCTTAGTTTAGAGTTCACTTGTATAATTATTGGTTTCTTGAACTAGAAGTGATTAGAATAGAGTATGGAGTATGGACTGTCGAAAATGAAGACGCGAATAAGAACCTGCCCAATATTGGCCTAAATAATCCTAGGTCCGATCCTTTGGCTATTATTTATTTATGTTTTCGGACTGATCTGATCCGAAACACAATCAAGGCAATCCACATTCCCGGTTTAAAAAAATGTGATTTTTTATGTGTTAAGTACATTTATAACAATTAAATTTTAGAAAATTGAAAACTATAGGTTACTACAGTGATGGTAAGTTAAATCCCTAATTAGAAAATATGTCAATTCGGGTTATATCTTTTGTTGCAAATAACCCCTAAATCATTTGCCTTCTACTTCGATAAAAAAATTATATATATGACTCACAATTTATATGTCAATTCGGAATTGAAACTAGCGTGTATATTTTAAATAGTTTATAAGAATTTAATAAATATGTAACTCAAATATTTTTAGTCAAATATATAATAATCTATTAGTTAACAATGAACAAAATTACTTATACTTAAATTCATTATTTTTTGCTAACTTTTTTTTTTGGCCTCAAATTTTCAAGCTAAAATGGTAAAAACCGAACAAACCGAAACACCGAACCAAAACCGAAAACCGAAACCGAACGGTTTCAAAGTATCAAAAAACCGAAGTTTCGGTTTTTTTGTTTGATTTTAGCCTAAACCGCACCACGCACACCCCTATTAACACGATACTAGCAAGGTACAATGAGCTTTTTTATTAGACTGGTAAATTTCTCATACATAAAAAAAAGTTAGCTAACATATGTTCCAACTAAAAAACTGTAACTCATTTACATCCTTAGGTTGATGACATTTTGTACACATTAGAAAAACAAAAAACCTTACATGTCTACAAATAAAACAAACATATATAATAAACCAAAATCAACACCAACTCTTGAACACTTACTCAACTTAATATGTGTAAAGCAACAAGCCCATACAAGCCATGCAAGCTGCAACTTGTCTCATTCTTTCTACCACAACTTCCTTATGTGTCAATCTTTAACACTCCCTCAGCTTCTTTATAACCACCATTACCACCACCACCACATCCACCACCATTAGCCACCATGTCTATCCTCTCACTCTCACTAGCCTTTCTCTTATTCTTCCATGCCTGCCTTGCTCTCCGGCCATTCGTGCAACAAACCGAAAACGAGTGTCAGATTCAATCCATCAATGCCCTTGAACCTAATGTACAAGTCACTGCTGAAGCCGGTGTAACCGAGTTCTTTAACTCTGGTGACCAGCAGTTCCAGTGTGCTGGAGTGGAGGTTATTCGCCACCGGATTAAACCACAAGGGCTTCTTTTGCCAACTTACTTAAACTCTCCACTTGTGGTCTATATTATCCAAGGTCATTATATTATTAATTTAATAATTTACTATCGGGTTAAAAGTAAATATTAATTAACAATCTGATACCTAATCCTACACTGTTTCAAATAACTGTTAGATTAGATTATATCTGACAACCGTTTTGACTAAAATAATTCAAAGTTTGACCCCCTAGGTTAAAGTTGTCGTCAAGATATTGACTGATGGCCGTTCTTACCAATATTTTTTAAAGTTTGACCTGACCCCATGTGGTTAGAACGGCTATACAGTCATTCAGACCTAAATTTTCAAAGTTTGACTTTTTGTTGGTTAAAACGGCCGAGTGAATGTTTTTTTGGATGGCCGTTTTGACTAGAAAATTTTGAACTTTTACCCCTATGTTGTAATCCAGGATATTAGTCAAAATGTCATATGGTCGTACCAACCAATAATTTTTAAAGTTTGACAACAGCCGTATGTATATTGTTTGAACAACTTTTAGTACAAAAGTTTGCAAAGTTAAACTTTTGTGGACAATTGTTTTGACAAAATATAATAATAATAATAATAATAAATAATAATAAAAAGTCAAAGTTTGACCCCAGGTCAAATGACTATTCTAACCAACACATTTCAAAGTTTAATCCACAATTGTCTGAAGTCTGAACAGGGATATTGTTTAAACGGCCATTCTGGTAAAAAATTTGACCAAAAATGTTAAAAGTTTATATTTTAAATTGTTTTAGGGAGGGGATTTCAAGGAGTAATGTTACCCGGGTGTCCGGAAACGTTTCAGTCGTCGCAACAAGTGGAAGAGCACGGATCGTTCCAAGATCGCCACCAAAAGATCCGCAATTTCCAAGAAGGCGATGTGATTGTCATCCCTGCCGGAGCGCCTCACTGGATGTACAACGACGGGCAAGAAGATATCGTTGCGGTTGTCTTGCTTGACTCCACTAGTGCTACTAACCAGCTCGACCAGTTCCATAGGGTAAATGTGTAATTATATAATAAGTTCGTCGCAAATTTGTGACCATTTTGTTATACTTTTGGTCGTTAAACTTTGCTACCATTCTCATGCAAACCGGTTGTTAATTTTGCTACGAAGAAACCAGTCCTGATTTCTGGACTGTTACTATTTCAGTCAAAATCAGTTGTTAATTTTGTAACATTTTTATTCCAGTAGCAAATCGGTCACTATGTAAGTTATATATATGCTACCGTTATTCGTTCGGTCGCTAATTTGGTTAATTAACCTTTCTAATTTTACATGAATACAGTTACAAATTCCGTCCGAATTTTGCTATATTTATGAATACCATCATAATTTGTTACCGTTATTATTTCGGTAACAAATCGATTGCTATTTGCTAACATGCAAGCGTTAAACTTTCAGTCACTAATGTTACTAATATCGTCCTTATCATCTTTGGGTCAATAATTTTACTAATAATCCTTTTGGTCATAATTTTGCTAATTTCTAGCAGTACTAATTAATTGTTACCATTATCATTTATGTCGCGTATAGGTCACTAAATTTGTTACGGTTATCATATCGGTAGCAAATCAGTCACTATATATGCCATTGTTTTCTTTTTCGTCGCTAATTATTTTTTATTGCGGTTGGTTCTAATTTTGAATTTTGATGATTGTTATTTTAGTTGCAAGTTATCAATAGTCGCAAAGTAGCAGCCAATTTGCGACTATTATGTTTTAGTCGCAAATACGCTGCCTGCTGATAATTTTGCGACTGTTTTTCTTTCGCAAATTCTGGTCGCAAATAACCTAAAAGATCATATTTTTATCCCCAAATGTTCAAAACCTATTTTTTGATGGTTACAGAGATTCTTTCTCGCTGGAAACCCGAAAGACGGAGAAGTAATAATGGGACAACAAGGCGGACAAGAGTCACCAGAAGAGGGTTCCGCCAACATTTTGCGAGCATTCGATCTTAAAATGCTCACGGAAGCGTTCAACGAGGACGAAGAAACCGCTTCAAAGCTTCAAAGCCCAGATGACACAAGGGGTCACATTGTGATTGTGGAAAATGGTCTTCAAGTTATCCGACCACCGATCCAAATTCAACAAGACAATGGTTTAGAAGAAACCCTTTGCTCACCTAAACTAACGTTCCACATCAACGATGTTTCGCGTCCGGATTACTTCAACCCGGAAGCCGGTTGGACCACTCAGCTTAACGGTTTCAAATTGCCTATTCTTCAAACGCTTCAACTTAGTGCCGAAAGAGGAGTTCTGCATAACGTAAGTAGTAATTATCGGCTTTCATTCCGTAAGAAAAGAAAACCGTCAGTGAAATGAGTTACCGACGACAATCCGTCGGTGATGCTCTATCAGTAATTTGATTATTGAGTCTTCTCTTTTAGAGACTCACACCGAAAATTCGGTTTTTTAGTTTTTAAAAACCGTTAAGTTTTGGTTTTCTCAGTTTTAGTTTCTGCTAAAAAAAATTGACTTGTGCCTCTTAAACTTTGATCCTAAATATGTTTATTTGTTAATGAGATATTTAACGACAATCTAATCTACTACTAGTTAATTATTAATTAACTGTTATACATTTGAGCTATAATATATAGGCTACACTATTAACATTTTTATAAATTATGTAGCATTTAAATTAAAAATGAAAATAAAATCTATAAATTCAGTTCAGGTCAGTTTTTCAGTTTTAATTACATGTGAAGCCGAACTGAAATTCAACTTTTACGAAAAACTAAAACCAAGTATCCTTTGGTTTTTGTATGGGTCCGGTGATACTTATTTGTTTAGTACTGACATAATCGACTCAAAATGTTCTCTTTGATCCTTTTGAATAACAGAATGCTATGGTATCACCATACTGGATTACAAACGCGCACGATGTCATCTACATTACACACGGATACATGAGGATGCAGATTGTAAGCAACGAGGGAGAAGCGGTATACGACAACGTGATCCAGGAGGGGCAGGTAGTGGTGGTGCCACAGAATTTTGTGGTAGTGAAATATGCCGGAAAACAAGGGTGCGGATGGATATCGTTCAGGACTAATGACAACGCGATGATCAACACCTTGTCGGGGAGTTCATCGGCTGTTAAGGCGTTGCCTGTTGGTGTGATCATGAATGCTTACCGGATGTCGCCGGAGGATGCGTGGAGTTTGAAGAATAATAGAAAGGAGTCGTTGATGTTTAAGCCTAGTTTTAATTACTAACTGAGCTAGGAGGTAATGGCAATCCATGTGAGGAATAATAAGATGTTTAAGCTAGTTATGTGTAATGTAACAGTTTTAATCTATCTATGTTGAAGGAAATAAGAGGCTTTTTTTAACAAAAGTAAAACAACCGAACCCAGTAAAATTCACACCAATAGCACACATATTAGCAGGGTCTAGGGAGGGTGAGATGTAGATAAATCGTTTTGTTAATCTAAAAATCAAGCAAAACAGTTTTGTTATAATGCCAAGAACAAACCATCGTTAGTCTTTATCATAGAAGGGGGATTCTGCGATCAGCCTCCAGTGCGAGAATAAGTAGTTGTTCTTAAGGGGTGGAAATGCAAGGATCGATTGGAAATGTAAAGTGTTTTAAGTGGTGAGTATGAGAGTTCGAGTGTGTTTCGCTCGAGAGCTAAGGGCCATATTTAAAGTGGAATTGGATGGGTTCGTCACATCTTCGTCTTTCGTGTATCTGCTACTCGTCTTTCTGCTCGTGCAAGGTCTATCCTTATCCTTTTGGTGTGAGTAGGCCAAGTCGCGGCAATTTACTTATTCCCTAGATGTTGATCCCTTTTTTGTCGGGAAAATGGCCAAAATTGCCCTTTTGATAAATTATATTCCTTGACTAGCCTCCCTTTTTCTAAAATTCCCAAAATAGCCAATCTATAAATGTCAGTTCAAACTGATTAGAACTGATAGCCGACTGTTTATACAGTCACGTCCAGACAAAAAGGGAGGCTAATCAAGGAATATACCTGTCAATTTGGTCATTTTAATCATTTTGTCAAGTTCCTATTTTCGTGTCTTTGACTTTGGATAAGTTGAAATGCTATATTATACTATACTTTTACGGTTTTCTGTTGACGTGGACCGTAGCGTGTACATTCGGTTTGCTTGTCGAGTAGAAGCGGGATCGTTCCCACGTCATCATGTGACAATAAATAATTATGACTTGATACAATGATACGTGTCTATGTTTCAGTTTGATTCATACACGATGTAATAGTGTCGAGGGTTACATGAATGAATTGATTGCTACATGTATATTAAAGTTATGACTTGATACGTGTCTATATTTCAGTTTGGTTCATACACGATGTAATAGTGCATATGATTACACATTTACATGGATTGATTGCTACAGATATCACAATAGCGTGTGGTGTTGAAATAGTGTTCTCAAGTTTATTATTAAAATACAAACAAATAAAAAAATATAATATAATACAAATAGAAAAAATCAAATGGTGGGTTCATCAATTTCTTAGACCACGCGTAGTGGCTCGTTTAGGATTCCACAACGAGCCAAACACCGCCCCCGCCCCTCGTTTTCCTCTTCGTTTTGGCCCTGCTCATTTTGTGTAGTCAACGTTCATTTTACACGATGGTGGGGCCAGAGCTTTAAAGAACCAATGAAAAAGAAGGTGCCCACCCCCCCCCCCCCCCAAAAAAAAAAAAAAAAAAAAAACACAACACCCACACACACCCCATTATGCATGGTCTTAGCTTTCTTAATTTTCACATCAAGTATTTTGCTTATACTAGAAAACACTAGCTAGATATGGAGGGTTCATAGATTTCTTAGCTTTCTTAATTTTCAGATTAAGTGTTTTGCTTATGCTCGAAAACAATAGCCAGATAGAACAAATAGCTCATATAAGAAAAAAACGAGATGTTTTTCTTTTCGGTTGACAATTAGAATTATTATAATACAACACTTTGGCCTTCGGGGTTTGATGTTGTGGGTCAAACATTCATTACAGTTTTACGGTATTCTCAATAAGACATAGATCAATGTAAAAAAGCATAGATCTATAATATCTCGAACTTACATAAAAAAATTGTGAAAATAACCTTGAAAACAAAATGTCATTTAAATCTTACTCTAAACCACTAAAAACTTCAAATTATTGACTGAGGTTGTTTGATATTTTTAAATTTTTGCATAGATCTATAATATCTCGAACTTATATAAAAAAATGTGAAAATAACCTTGAAAAAAACGTCCTTTAATCTTACTCTAAACCATTAAAAACTTCAAATTATTGACTGAGGTTGTTTGATATTTTTAAATTTTCGCATAGATCTCGAACTTATATAAAAAAATTGTGAAAACAACCTTGAAAAAAAAACATCCTTTAAATCTTACTCTAAACCACTAAAAACTTCAAATTATTGACTAAGGTTTTTGGTATTTTTTAAATTTTCGCTTACTTGTTGAGTTTGAAGATTGAAATGATGACATCAAAGAGTACGAAAGGCTTTAAATCCACTTAGATATATTTGACCTAACATCATAAATGGGCATGTAACTTTTTTCAATAATCGAATCCCATCACTAATATATGAAAAAGGTATAACAAGTACCACTTTATACCAAAAACTTGTATTTTTTTCAAATGTGGGTGCAACTGTGGACAATTGATGTCGACTAGAATTGGATCTTAGGAAAATTCACACACTAGAGGAAAAATAAAAAAATATATAATAAATCACAGAGAAATTTGGAGAGGAAACTATTCATTCGTTGGTGATTATCTTAATAATAATACAAACGTCTTATGTATTCAGATACAACTAAGCCCATAAGCATTTGTATTATACACTATTAATATTATATACTAAATAATGTTGGCTCGGTTCTTCTGGACCGATGTTAACTAATACTACTAGATTAGTTATGCTGCCTCACTAAAACCTTACAAAGAAAATCCAGTAAGACAAAACTTAGTTAAGGAAAAAGTGTACATCGTTTGTATTTTTTTCCCTCAATTGAACATAATCTCTAAGTCTTTAAAAGTTAATCTCCTACTATTGTTGCTTGACTTGATTTTGATGTAGTCGTCTCTAATCAGAACTATGCAAGTTACAGTGTCTTCATAAATAGTCTTTGGGTACTTCATGATTTGGTCCAAACCGCATGCCTCTTATAAGTTTTGAATCATTAACTTCATGAGTGAAAGTGTATTTGAATTATAGTCGAGCTCAGTGCAAGTCTAATGGATATCCTGCATAAACATAGCATGGGACTCTGTACTTTGTTTACAGAACAAATCCATGCCTCGAGTCCTTTAAAGATATTAACTTATCATATAATACGCTTAATGATGTCGCCTTATTAAAAAACTCTGTTAAGGAAACCCGATGGGACAAAACCATAGCTAAGGGGGGAAACGTGCATCATGTATATTAAATAATAAACAACATATTTCAGGATGATGTTAGATCGATACTTCAGGACATATAAGATAATTTGATATTGATAACCTACAACAAACCAAAGAGAAACTTAAAAGAGGTATCATTCATCCATTAGAGATTATCTTAATAACAATACATCATCTTCATCATCATTATCATCATATATACACATATACAACTAAGCCCATAAACACTTGAGTCTGACTATAAAACAGTCTGCATTCATAACAAATACAAACTTTTAAAAACAGTAACACGCAAGTTATAAGACTCACCATATATAAAATTTTTGAGAATTATAGACATTTGATGTCTCCTAGTGTATTTATAAGTTATTAAATATGCACGTAAATTTATTAATAAGTAATAACACAAAGCCGAACTTAACTTTTAAATCGAAGCTAGCTTGTGCTTTTGTAAGTCAAAACCAGCCAAGCTCGGGCATGACTCGGCTCGTTTTACACCCTCAACCCTTGGCCTTATCCAGAAATGCGAGGGTAAAATGTCCAAACAAGGGTAAGATTCTTTTTGAACTAAAGGACGAGAGTTTCAATAAAAGGAAGACCCACAAACAGCAACTAAAATTCAAACTCACAAAAGAATAAAAATTAAAAAGCACAACTCACGAGACCACGTTACCTGCTGCTGTTACTTAATATTATTATTATTATTAACCATTGCCCAAACATGTTGCCAAACTCAGATCCCAAATCTCACTTATCCTGCAACAACTCCAGTTAACCTTTCGTTAGCAAGCTACACCAAATCCAACAAACAAAATGAACAACAACAACAACCACAACCATGGTACATTAATAAGTCTAGTTCTTATACTTGTTATGCTTCCTACTGGTACTGAATCTGCTGGACGGATGGGATTTGTTTACACTAGAAACAGAGGAAGATGCACTCCACAGTATGTTATGTTTTATTGTTTTATTCTCTCTTTGCATAGTTAATAAGTATGGATAGAGTATTATATATAGATGTTGAAAACATGAAATGTGTGACATATTATAAATTTATGAGGTGTACACAAACCATATGACATCTAATCCATTTCAAACGGTTGTCCGAAAGAGGTCGGATATTGTCCAAACGTCTCACCAATAGTTTTTAAAGTAAGACTTTGGTCAGAACGGCTGTCTGGATATTGTCCAAACGGCTGTTCTCACCAATAGTTTTTTAAGTTTGACTCAAGTCAGAATGTCCAAATGGTCGTGTTATGACCAATAATTTTCAAAGTTACTCCGGTTAGAAGGTCGTCCGGATATTGTCTAAACGGTTGTTCTCACCAATAATTTTCGAAGTTTGAGTATTGTCCAAATGGCCGTTCTCACTAGTAAATTTTAAAGCAAAACTTTTGTCCAGATATTGGCTAAACGGCTGTTTTGACCAATATTATTCAGAGTGTGGTATTGGCTAAACGTCTCTGACAAATAATTTTTAAAGTTTGACTCCTGTCAGAACGGTTGTCCGGATATATGCCAAACAACCGTTCTCACAAATAATTTTTAAAGTTTTACTCCGATCAGAACAACCTCCCGGATATTCTCCAAACTTCCGTTCTTGTTGGTAAGATTCAAAATTTGACACTTTGACCCCCGTTAGAAGACTCAGAATGTTTGTCTGGATATTGTCCAAACGGCTGTTTTGACCAGTACTTTTCAAAGTGTGCGTGAAGAGGTAGGTCCCAGCAGAGCCCAGTTGGACCCACAGGACTCACCTTGAAGAGAGACGTCTGCGCAGAAACCAACTGGATCCGCAGGACCCACCATGCTCAGAGACGTGACGTCCTTACGCGCAGTACGCAAGCTGTTCCCGCAGGAAATGCCTCCCAATGGTGAAGTACTCCGCCTGTTCCCGCAGCTGCGGATACAAGCCATCAGGGAAGGCCACCCGCGCAGCAAGGCTACACGCACAAGGCACTTAGCTCTCAATAATTCAGTTGTCACTTGAAGGAATGAGCAAAGCCGGGAACAATCCCGCACAAAGGCGGGAGGGGGAATACTCCCGCCCAAATGAGCCAGTCCGTACGATACTGGAAGATCTTTTGTACTGTACCTGACGAGGTATGGGCAAAAGATCTGACCAGAGATACGACAGCCCATTGACAACAGTATGGCGAGCAGCATGCTCTTGTACTGTATGTCACTATTAGCCGCTACCTACTCACCAACTCCTGTCATACCACGTGCATAGCCTGCAGTTGATGGAAAAGGAATAGTACACAGCAGGCCTGGTCACTGTCAGCCGCTGCCTACCCACCAACTGCCAGCATGGCACGTGCGTAGGCCAGAGTTGGTGGAACAGGAATACTATTCAGCCGGCTATACCCTCTTGGAAACCTACCTTCGGCTATAAATACCCGCTCTTGTACTGTATGTCACTATTAGCCGCTACCTACTCACCAACTCCTGTCATACCACGTGCATAGCCTGCAGTTGATGGAAAAGGAATAGTACACAGCAGGCCTGGTCACTGTCAGCCGCTGCCTACCCACCAACTGCCAGCATGGCACGTGCGTAGGCCAGAGTTGGTGGAACAGGAATACTATTCAGCCGGCTATACCCTCTTGGAAACCTACCTTCGGCTATAAATACCCCAAATGGTATGATCATCTCATCTTATCTTGTATCTTACATCTTATACCTGATATCTGCTCTAGCAATCTCTTAATATACATTTATATTCAAGAGCAATCTAGTCTGATTCTCACGCCGGAGGGTGGTCACAAGGAGGTACCCCCCCCTTCTCAGTGACGAGCTCACGGTGTCTGTTTTGCAGGTTATCAGAAGAACCATCTTTGCCGGATCTAACCCCTCGTGGGAACCATCTATTTAACCCCCAGATTATCCGTAATCTGCCCGGGGTAACTTAGTGTTTCTTCATTGGCGCCATCTGTGCATAAAAGCTAGAACTTCATTTCTTTTCAGTTTTTTCAAACTTCTGGAAAGATGGTTAAAGAAACTCCGGTAACCACAACCCCAGTTACTGAGGGGAATACCGGCGACTACACAGTTTTTACGAACACTACCCCGGTTACCCAAGCCGGGGCAAGTGCAGTAAATTTTACGAACACTACCCCAGTTACCCAAGCTGGGGCAAGTGCAGTAAATAATCGCTCACTAGGATTCACCGATACCCAGTTAGAGAGACAACGAACGAGGCTCCCCCGCCAAACACTCGATGAAGTTAAAGCGTGGGCGGAAGCACGTCAAAAAGAATTCCAAGCCGAGTTGGATGAACGCTTACGTTCACTCCAACAGCCTGAGGAATTCGGAGAGTACTGGGACAATGATTCGGAGGAATCCGATAGTGACGCAAACCCTCGTCATAGGGCGAAAGGGAAGCGTAAGGAAACGGACTCCCAACCGAGAAGGCGTTTTGGAGAAACCTTCAAACCAAAAAACGCAGGTGGAAACCCATGTGACTTCTCCAAAACATTTACACCAACCGCTGCAAAGGCGGGAACGTCCAAATTTGCAAGGGACATTGCGGAAGAAATCGTCCCGAAAAGTGCCAAACAGATGTCAAACATCGGCACTTACGATGGTATATCTGATCCAGACGATCATTTGAACAGGTTCATAGCGGGGGCAACCGTCAGTAGTTGGACGGAACCTACGTGGTGTTACATGTTCCAAATGACGCTTGTTGGGGCAGCTAGAGCGTGGTTCGATCGTCTACCGGTCCACCACATCTACGATTGGGAAGACTTCCAGCAAAAATTTAGCCAACACTTCAGCCAACAAAGAAAGTATACCGAAGAGCAATGGACAATCCTCAAATGCATTCGAGAGGAAGATGAATCTTTGCCAGACTTCATCACTCGCTTCAACTCAAAGAAGCTAAGTCTGGGTAATGTTAGCGAAGATCTTGTTCGCGCTGCTTTCATCCAGGGCGCAAACGACCCAGAGCTCATCCGCACCTTAACGGGTAAAGATGGCATGCCATCCACATGGGATGCCATCATGACAGCAGCTAAACGCTTTGCGGAAACGGAGAAGCAACTGGGTAGAGATCTCCCCCAGAGCACAAACATCTACACCCAGAAAACAAGAGAAGACAACGTCCTTACCGCCCGACTAAACAAAAAGCGGAAGCTAGGCATTTGGCAGTCAAGGGTAAACTTTGACACCTCATCCGGCTTGCAACATCGGTTAGGCGGAAGGGATAACGTATAGTCGAACCAGAACTCCAGATGGACGCCACTCACCAAAAGCGTCACCGAGATATTCGCCACTGAGGAGCTCCCATGGCCAAAGGCTCCAATAATCCGACATCGTCACAATGCTGATCGGAGCAAATACTGTGACTTTCACAGGACAAAAGGCCACAACACTGAAGAATGCACAGACGCAAAGGACATCGTCGAAGCATTTGTCAGAGATGGGACGCTCGCACACCTCGTGGCGTAACGAACGCTGAGCAGGCTGATGCGTGTAGAACCCCAGCTGGGGAAAACACGAATAAAATTGCAGCTTCAATACCGGAGACTACATACTGCGTAAACAACGAGATCCCGAACCAGGTCACTTTGGATATATCCTTCCTTCATTTGCGAGACACAAGCTGCATTATCTTCATAGATAGGAGTTGGAATTCGATCTTTCTCTAGTCCACAAGAAATCAATATGTGTCGTGACATAGATCTTAACCATACACATTCTCTTGAAGCTTCATGCAATGCAATGACTTCAGCATGATTTGAAGATGTTGCAATGAGTGTTTGTTTCTGAGAACGCCATGAAATCGCAGTTCCTCCATTCTTAAATACGTATCCAGTTTGAGATTTTGCTTTATGGGGATCAGATAAATAACCTGCATCTGCATAACCAACTAACCCTTCTTTTGAATCGTTAGGATAAAATAAACCTAAATCAACAGTTCCTTTTAAACACCGAAAAATATGTTTAATGCCATTCCAATGTCTTTTAGTAGGGGATGAACTGAATCTTGCCAATAAATTAACTGCAAAAGAAATGTCAGGTCTTGTACAGTTAGTAAGATACATAAGTGCTCCAATTGCACTGAGGTATGGTACTTCGGGACCAAGAATCTCTTCATTATCTTCGCAAGGACGAAATGGATCATTGTCAACATTGAGTGATCTAACAACCATCGGTGTGCTTAAAGGATTTGCTTTGTCCATATTGAAACGTTTTAAGAGTTTCTCAGTATAAGTTGACTGATGCACAAGTATCCCATTATGCATATGCTCAATTTGTAAACCAAGACAATATTTGGTTTTTCCAAGGTCTTTCATTTCGAATTCTTTCTTTAAAAGAGCAATTGCTTCATTAATTTCTTTTTGTGTCCCAATTAAATTTAGATCGTCAACATACACAGCTATGATCACACATCCTGATGTTGTCTTCTTGATGAAGACACATGGACAAATAAGATTATTTGTGTATCCTTTGCTTATCAAATAATCACTCAAACGATTGTACCACATCCTTCCAGATTGTTTCAGTCCATACAAGGATCTTTGTAATTTGATGGAATACATTTCCTTAGGCTTTGAGCTTATTGCATCGGGGAGTTTAAATCCTTCGGGAATTTTCATATAAATGTCACTATCTAGTGATCCATACAAGTAAGCTGTGACAACATCCATAAGGCGCATCTCTAAATTTTTAGAGACTGCTAAGCTGATTAATTATCTAAACGTAATAGCATCCATGACAGGAGAATACGTTTCTTCATAGTCAATTCCTGGCCTCTGAGAAAAACCTTGAGCTACAAGTCTTGCTTTATATCTTGTAACTTCATTTTTCTCATTTCGTTTTCTCACAAAAACCCATTTATATCCTACAGGTTTCATTGACTTTGGTGTAATGACAATAGGTCCAAAAACCTTTTGATTGTTTAGTGAGTTTAATTCAGCTTGCATAGCATCTTTCCATTTGTTCCAATCTTGTCGATTTTTACAATCATCTACAGATTTTGGTTCAGGGTCATCATTTTCTTCCATGATATCGCTTGCCACAGAATAAGAAAATATATCATCAATATTTTCCATTTCATCTCGATCCCACATTATATGTGATTTACCATAGTTTATTGACAATTCTTTATTGGAATCATTTATTTCTCCCTGAGGAAATGTTATATCATTTATTCTTTCCTGAGGGAAGGTTTTGTCAATCATTCCTTCCTTAGGGTCAGTATCCTTCTCAGAACCCTTTCTTTTTCGAGGATTTTTATCCTTTGAACCAATTGGCCTTCCACGTTTTAAACGTTTTTGAGATTCATGAGGTGCATTATTATGGTTTTGCTTGCTTGGAATCTCAACTCGAGCTGGAGCATTAGCAGCTGGTATATGAGATTTAGTGACCCTGTTTATATCAGTAAATGCATCAGGTAACTGATTTGCAATTTCTTGTAGATGTATTATTTTTTGAACCTCTGTCTCACTTTGTTTTGATCTTGGGTCTAGGTGTAACAATGATGGCACACACCATGATATATCTCTTTCTTGCTTTTTCATTTCTCCCCCTAATGTCGGGAACATTGTCTCGTTAAAATGACAATCAGCAAAACGTGCTGTAAATACATCACCTGTTAAAGGTTCAAGGTATCTTATGATGGAAGATGTTTCATATCCAACATATATTCCCAACCTTCTTTGGGGACCCATTTTTGTGCGTTGTGGTGGTGCAATAGGAACATACACAGCACAACCAAAAATTCTAAGATGAGAGATATTTGGCTCATTTCCAGAAACAAGTTGTGTGGGAGAGTATTTATGATTTGCACTTGGTCTCACGCGGATTAATGATCCAGCATGCATAATGGCATGACCCCAAATAGAAACAGGGAGTTTTGTCCTCATTATTAATGGTCTAGCTATTAGCTGTAGGCGTTTGATCAACGACTCGGCTAAGCCATTTTGTGTGTGTACATGAGCAACAGGGTGTTCTACAACAATCCCCACAGACATGCAATAATCATCAAAAGCATGTGATGTAAATTCTCCCGCATTATCAAGCCTTACTCTTTTAATGGTATAATCTGGAAAATGTGCACGTAATTTGATAATTTGAGCAAGAAATTTTGCAAAAGCAACATTACGAGTCGATAATAAAGAGATATTAGACCATCTGCTGGATGCGTCTATTAAGACCATGAAGTATCTAAATGGTCCACTTGGTGGATGAATTGGTCCACATATGCCACCTTGAATTCTTTCAAGAAACATTGGTGTTTCTTTATCGACTTTTAATGGCGAATGCCTTGTAATTAATTTTCCAAGAGAACAAGATGTACATTGAGGCATTTTATCTATTTTGTGGATCTTTTGACCTTTCAGTGGATGCCCATGTGTATTTTC
Organism: Bidens hawaiensis; assembly: GCF_021521415.1. Lineage (NCBI taxonomy): Eukaryota > Viridiplantae > Streptophyta > Magnoliopsida > Asterales > Asteraceae > Bidens > Bidens hawaiensis. The sequence continues at coordinate 111,108 of NW_027496352.1, forward strand.
AATGATCCTTTTCATCAATGTGGATCCTGGATGGCCTAATCTGTCATGCCATAAGTTTATGATACCAGAATCGCAACAATTTTCTTTGACTGCCATATGTGCTTGAGGCACATTTATATATGTATAATGCAAACCAGAATGGAGCATTGGCAATTTTTCCAATATTTGATCTTTGCTTATGATATGCAAATATTTTTCATTACTAACCGTCCTTGACTGAGTATCATATCCATTATGATATATGTTTCTGAAACTCAACAAATTTCTTGTTGATTTTGGGGAAAATAAAGCATTTTCTATTTTGAGCTTTGTACCATTTGGTAATGCTAAATTAGCTTTTTCCACTCCTTCTATCAAGTTTGTAGGACCTGATATTGTATTGATGATCCCTTTTGTTGGTTTCAGTTTATAAAAATATTTTTTAGATCTAAGTATAGTATGCGTGGCTCCACTATCCGCTATACATATATCTTCTTCATTTGTTTGATCTTGTGCTCCGGTGATTTTCATTTTAAATCTTGAAAAATATTAAGAAAAAAAATAAGTGTATAACGAAGACATATGATATTTAATAAGAACTTTATTTAATTTAAACACAAGTAGTGCATGAAAGAGGAACTACATAATTAAAGATAATGAGAACACACTTAATAATTGCATCTAATTATAGTAGTCAAGCAACTTTGTTTCAAAGTTCCACTCCAAAGTCTTCAACGCTCAGCTCAGCATTGATATTATTAAAGTTATCAACATGGTTCACTTCTTTCTCTTTTCCTTTTAGAGAGGCTTGGTATAGTTCACACAGATGTGGAGCTGTGCGACAAGCCTTTGCCCAGTGGTTTGTACTTCCACATCTAAAACATGAAGTGCAATTGTTTTCGGACCTACCAGCTTCATTCCATTTATTTTGGTGGTTGGAATAGGTATTGTGTGGGACATGATAATTATTGGCTCTCTGGTTACGACCATGACCACGACCACGACCGTAAGAGTTATTGTTCCATTTGAATGGATGCTTACGATCATTAAAATGCCTTTTGTCAAAATGACCACGTCCACGTCCACGGCCTCGTCCTCGACTTTGTTCCCATTTATAATCAGAATTTTTATGAGAACTTTTGTGAGCAACATGTGCTTCTGGTATTGCTAATGAACCCGTGGGTCGAGATTGATGATTTTTCATCAATAATTCATTATTTTTCTCTGCTACAAGGAGTAATGCATTTAGATCAGAGTATCTCCTAAAATTCTGCAAACGATAATGTGTATGCAAGTTTATATTTGATGCATGAAACGTGGAGAAAGTTTTCTCTAACTTTTCTTCCTCTGTTACGGGATACCCACAAAATTCTAGCATTGAACAAATTCGGTATAAAGCAGAGGTGTAATCATTTACCCTCTTAAAATCTTGGAACCTAAGACTGTTCCATTCATCTCTAGAAGTAGGAAGTAAAACTTCCCTTAGATGACCGAATCTGCTTTTCAAATCTTCCCATATCATATATGGGTTATCATAATTAAAATATTCATGCTGTAATAATTCATCAATATGTTTATGGATGAAAACATCAGCTCTTGCTTTATCCTGGTCAGAGCAATCATTGTATTCTTGGATTGTGTCTAACACACCATAGATTTTAAATGTCTTTTGACATTTGCTGTCCAAGATATATAATTTTCTCCAGAAATGTTGAGTGCAGGGAATTCGAGTTTTGCTATATTTGACATTTTGTTGCTAAACATAATAGAGCAAATAATAAGATAAATATTAGAATCCATATATATCAATCAACAATGAGATACAATACATTGGTAGAGCTATAAACATATAAAAGAAAAAGAAAATGCCGAAATATTCAGATGGGAGATTAAAAATTAGAATGAGAAGTAGTATAAGCATTATAGTGACCAACAGTAAAACCGGGTGAATCATTTTGAGAACTTAATCTTGGATAAATTTAATAAGAAGAATGTTTGTTGTAAATGAAATGGGGTTAATGATTGGTTATTTATAGTGAAAATTTATAACCTTTTTACAACGGTTATATTACCGTTTTATAACGGTAACATTACGGTTTGTATGTGTGTGTATATTAATTATTTTAAAGTAAGATAATAAATAAGATATTAAATACAATTTATTTTATAAAATATATAATTAGTATGCACAATAATAAGAATAGAATTGTTAGTGTAAATAAATCTAACTTCTAAATGAGATATTAGTGTGCATATATAAATAAAAGTTAGAATAGTTATCAAATTTTAATAACAATGTTTATACACCTTTGTGTCTATTACCTTTCTTGGTTAGGATATAAGCGGCTCGTGCTGATAACGTGTTATGATATTAGCCCTAAATATAACAAGCTTATTAGAATAATATATGAACTTGGAGTTAACAAGAAACAAGGAAATATGAGAATATGAGAATTTTTACTGGATACATTAAATCGATCAAGATACATAGTATTTATAATATCAAAACACTGTTTATAATCACTATTTAGGGGGACAAGATTATATCATTGGTTTGACAAATGAAAAGTGTGTCATACACAAAAAGTGTCGGTGGTTCACAACATCATTATTTATTTTAACAAATATGAATTGATACATATTTTTAGAAATTTCTTAAAAGTTTAAAGTAGAAAAAATAAGTAATAAAAATATAATATAATATTCTACATATTAAAACCTATATAAGTTTTAACTTTTCATATTCTAAATATGCACACACATTTATGTTTGCTAAATTCTAGTCTAAAACAAATATCTAAAACTAAAGTAAAATGATTTATAGATGTATCTAATATATATATAGCTAATGTATTGATTTAAAAAAAAATACAAATACAATTGTTAGAAGAGTTTATGTAAAAAAAAAAATCTAACTAAAAAAACCACATGTCATCTATTCTTCTCCTCTTGTGAACACATTGAACCAAAAGTCCATATCATCATGCATATTTGACTCAAACCCACATCCACTTAGATTATTTTGACCAATGTTTTCATGCACTACCGGCACTTCACCGGAGTTGTCACCTGAAAACACCTCCGACCAAAACTCATCATCCATTTCCGGAAAGTTTTCAAAACCCATGTCTTCCATGCACAAGTTATATTCATTTGTACTTGTAGTCATTGAAGATATGTCGGTACACGAAGGTTGTGGCGAATCGATTTGATTGTAACTCGTTTGAGGGCTCGAATTCGTCTCTAAGTGCGATAATGGGGTACCGTTTGTTTCGGATTCTTCGGTTGTTTGTTGAATTTCAGAGGTGTTGGTGGTGTCATCATTAGGGTTAGGTTTCACTCTCTTTTTTAAATGTGTGTGCCAGACATTTTTTATCTCGTTATCTGTTCTTCCAGGTAACCTAGCAGCAATAGCCGACCATCTGCAATTCACATCACAAGATCAATAAACTTTCCTAGTTCATAATTAGGGTTGTTCTGAACGTACTCAGTACATTGCATACTTTTATTCGATGTTATCTACAGTACGTTTAGCCAACCTCATATTAATTATGAGCAGGCTAAACATGCCCCACTAATAATTTTTCATGACACTTTCTTGAAAATATAATATAAAAGGTTTTATTTTGTTTTTTATGTTTAAGAAAAAATATTATTAATGTGACGAGTTACATTTATGTAACAATAAAAAAGTACGAACCTATTTCCCATAAGGGCATGTAACTTAATGATGTTATCTTCTTCCTCTTTACTAAAGTTACCCCTTTTAATATCGGGTCGTAAATAATTAGTCCATCTCAACCGACAACTTTTCCCGCACCTCAACAAGCCTGATAACACCAACACAAATAAAACCAACATTAAACCATGAAAGTTATCAAACAACATCATTCGCAAACTTCTTATTCGTGTTTTAACAATTACCGGCATGTTTAGGAAGAGCGCGCCAATTCGGGTGACCGTTTTTATTAATATAATCCACAAGAATTTGATCTTCTTCCCTACTCCAAGGGCCTTTCTTCAAACCCATCTTTTCACAACATGGAGCTCTGACCATTTTTGTCAAAAGTTTTTGTTTGTTGATACTTGATAGAGTTCTTGGATATTAGAAATGGTGAGTTGAATGAGAATAGAATTGAGGGTTAAATAGGGGGTGTAGGAAGGGTCCAGGAAGATGACTAGCAACTCAAGTGGAGTGAGGGTCCATAGGCAGCCGTATTAAGCTAGCCAGCCAGGTTGACCATGGTCTTATAATATATTATTAATATATGTAATGTAATAGTATCATGTGGGCTCTTTGTGTCATTTTTTTGTCACAATCGGTATCTACTTGAGAGTTATTTATTTTGAAAGTAATTTGCAAGATATTTAGAGTTTATATTTGATTTATTAATGAAACTGATAGGCACATGGGGATTTAGAATATTAGACCAGTTATTTTATTAATAGTTTAGATATTATTTAATATATAAATTTGGACTAAGTTTTTATATGATAATTTGAGGATATGTTTATTGCAAAGTTGATAACATTTTAAAACCTACAAGAAAGACATAATATGCTTATATCTTATGCATAAAGTTATAACAGTTAAAAGAGAGAAAATGTGACGCCTATATAGTATACCATTGGAATTCTTGCTAAACCAAATTATTATCGTTTTCGAACAAAGAAAAGTTAGTATTACAAACTTAAAACTGAAATTACAAACTGAAGAGGTAGGTCCCAGCAGTTGGTGGAACAGGAATAGTACACAGCCGGCCTGGTCACTATCAGCCGCTACTTATCCACCAACCACCAGCATGGCATGTGCGTAGCCCACAGTTGGCAGAACAGGAACACTATTCAGCCGGATGTACCTGCTTGGAAACCTACCTTCGGCTATAAATACTCCAACACCTTGGAATGGTATAATATATCTTATCTCATATCTCATATCTTGATATATTACCTGATATCTGCTCTAGTCATTATCTTAATATACACTTATATTCAAGAGCAATCTAGTCTGATTCTCACGCCGGAGGGTGGTCACAAGAAGGTACCCCCCCTTCTTAGTGACGAGCTCACGGTGTCTGTTTTGCAGGTTACAGAAGAACCATCTTAGCCGGATCTAACCCCTCATGGGAAACATCTATTTAACCCCCAGATTATCCGTAATCTGCCCGGGGTCGATTAGTGTTTCTTCATTGGCGCCATCCGTGCATAAAAGCTAGAACTTAATTCTTTTTCAGTTTTCTCAAAACTTCTGGAAAGATGGTTAAAGTTACTCCGGTCCCAAAACCAACGAGTGACCAAGAAACCCCGGTAACCAAAACCCCAGCTACTGGGGGGAATACCGGCGACTATACAGTTTTTACGAACACTACCCCGGTTACCCAAACCGGGGCAAGTGCAGTAAAATTTACGAACACTACCCCAGTTACCCGAGCTGGGGCAAGTGCAGTAAATAATCTCTCACTGGGATTCACCGATACCCAGTTAGAGAGACAACGGACGAGGCTCCCCCGCCAAACACTCGATGAAGTTAAAGCGTGGGCGGAAGCACATCAAAAAGAATTCCAAGCTGAGTTGGATGAACGCTTACGTTCACTCCAACAGGCTGATGAATTTGGAGGGTATTTGGACGATGATTCGGAGGAATCCGATAGTGACGCAAACCCTCGTCATAGGGCGAAAGGGAAGCGTAAGGAAACGGACTCCCAACCGAGAAGGCATTTTGGAGAAACTTTCAAACCAAAAAACGCGGATGGAAACCCACGTGACTTCTCCAAAACATTTAGACCAACCGCTGCAAAGGCGGGAACGTCCAAATTTGCAAGGGACATTGCGGAAGCAATCGCCCCGAAAAGTGCCAAACAGATGTCCAACATCGGCACTTACGATGGTATATCTGATCCAGACGATCATTTGAACAGATTCATAGCGGGGGCAACCGTCAGTAGTTGGACGGAACCTACGTGGTGTTACATGTTCCAAATGACGCTTGTTGGGGCAGCTAGAGCATGGTTCGATCGTCTACCGGTCCACTACATCTACGATTGGGAAGACTTCCAGCAGAAGTTTAGCCAACATTTCAGCCAACAAAGAAAGTATACTGAAGAGCAATGGACAATCCTCAACTGCATCCGAGAGGAAGATGAGTCTTTACTTGACTTCATCACGCGCTTCAATTCAAAGAAGCTAAGTCTGGGCACTATTAGCGAAGATCTTGTTCGCGCTGCTTTCATCCAAGGCGCGGAAGACCCAGAGCTCATCCGCACCTTAACGGGTAAAGATGGCATGCCGTCCACATGGGATGCCATCATGACAGCAGCTAAACGCTTTGCGGAAACGGAGAAGCAACTGGGTAGAGATCTCCCCCAGAGCACAAACCTCTACACCCAGAAAACAAGAGAAGACAACGTCCTTACCGCCCGACTAAACAAAAAGCGGAAGCTAGGCATTTGGCAGTCAAGGGTAAACTTTGACACCTCATCCGGCTTGCAACATCGGTTAGGCGGAAGGGATAACGTACAGTCGAACCAGAACTCCAGATGGACGCCACTCACCAAAAGCGTCACCGAGATATTCGCCACTGAGAAGCTCCCATGGCCAAAGGCTCCAATAATCCGACATCGTCACAATGCTGATCGGAGCAAATACTGTGACTTTCACAGGACAAAAGGCCACAACACTGAAGAATGCACAGACGTGAAGGACATCGTCGAAGCATTTGTCAGAGATGGGACGCTCGCGCACCTCGTGGCGTAACGAACGCTGAGCAGGCTGATGAGTGTAGAACCCCAGTTGGGGAAAACACGAATAAAACTGCAGCTTCAATGTTGGAGACTACATACTGCGTAAACAACGAGATTCCGAACCAAGTGCATATCGGCTCGAAAGGCTCGATGACACTCCCAAGAACATGGAAGGGAGCTCAATTACACAATCTGCATGTAGATCAATTCCAAACTTATAAAAGAAAAGGCCCATAGCCACTTCTAATGGAAATGATTCTCCTTATCACATTGACGCTGATGGTCTTACATTTATACTTATGAACTTTCCACACTGATATGCCGGTCTTCACCGCATACATAAGTGGGGAAAGAAGTCGTTGCGTGTGGAAGGCGGCAAGACCCGCATAAACACAAAAAACGGTAAACCTTCACGCAGGTCAGTCATAGGTAAAGTTTGGTGATCCCACTAAATGAAAGTGCCGGTCCTAACCGCACAAATCATGATAGAGGAAACCGAACTAACCTATTGACAACCGCGCGTCGAACGGTTAATTTATTCAAAACACTGATATGCCGGTTTTCACCGCATAAATGTGTAAAGAAATCGTTGCGTGTGAACGGCGGTAAAACCCGCGTAAACACAATAAACGGAAAACCTTCACGCAGGTCAGTTATAGGTAAAGTTTGGTGATCCCACTAAATGAAAGTGCCGGTCCTAACCGCACAAATCATGATAGAAGAAACCGAACTAACCTATTGTCAACCGCGCGTCGAACAGTTAACCTATTCAAAATACTTAGAAAATTTCTAACGGAAGGATGAGGAAAACCTCCACGCAGGTCAGATATAGGTGAAGTTTAGCCATCCTACCAAGTGCAAGTGACGGTTTTACCCGCACAATCACGAAGGAGGAAGCAAAACTTCAACCTATTATCTACCACGTTCAAAGGTTAACTTATTCTAAACACTTAGAAAATTTCTAACGAAAAGATGAGGAAAACCTCCACGCAGGTCAGATATAGGTAAAGTTTAGCCATCCTACTAAGTGCAAGTGACGGTCTTACCCGCACAATCACGAAGGAGGAAGCAAAACTTCAACCTATTATCTACCACGTTCAAAGGTTAACTTATTCAGAACACTTGGAAAGTTGCTAATTTAAACTAAAGTATGCATGAGCAAGTCATATAACGTTTATAAAGCAAGTCATCCAGTGAAATTAGCGTTCCTACCCGCACAAAGATTTATATTTCATAATAATTCATTACAAGAATGGCGGGGTAACTACCCGCCTACATGAATATAAATCTATACAATGTAAACCTATCCTAACAGTGGGAATGGATCTTAAGGTTCAAGCTTCAAGACCACTCCCTCCAAACCCACTTGTACCCGCACCATCAGTTGGCTGTGGCGGTTCAAGGAAGGTCTTTAGAATGGCTAGCCCATCATCAGCAGCAGCAACTTCGTTCACCTTCTCCACCACCGGATGCGGGAAGGCGGCATACTGGTTCACTGCTTGGTCATATACAGCTTCAGTATCCACATCATATAAAGGGAAGTTGGAAGGCGGGATGCCTTTCTCAACGAACCCTAGACCAAGCAGGAAGCCGGCCTTTTCCCCATCCTCATGAGAAGCGTTGAGGGCTGCGCTCATGGCATCGTCGTATGATGTGTCCGTGAAGACTCGATGCACAACCTACAAGAAAAAATACAAGTATTAAAACCTTTTCTATTTACAAAGAAAAGCGTAAAGATATTATGAAATTACGCATACCTGAGACAACGCTTCTCGAAGAAGCCATTCCTTGGCAACCAGAGCCTCCTGGAGGGCGGCTTGAGCTTGGTTACGGGCGCGTTCGGCTTCACTTTTGTTAAGGTTGGCGAGCAACACTTCCTTAGCAGCAGCCTCTTCAACGCCCTTTAGCTTCCGCTCAATGTGGTCAAGCACGCCCCTCTGGTCCAAGATCTCTTGGAGCTTCTTGGCGTCTTCCATAGCCAAGGCATCATGAGCCTGCTGGAGCCTCTCTAGCTTGGCTTTAAGCTCCTCATTCTCAATGCGTAGAGGCTCAGCAACAGCTTCAGCCTTGGTGGCCCTCTCAGTTGCGTTCCGTGCAGTTTCCTTAGCCAGCCGAAGCTGTTCATTAACAGCTTGGGCAGCCTTGGAACGGGCCTCGAGACGGGCCTGAACTTCAACTTCAAGGGCTTGGAAGGCCTTCTCCTTTTCCGCAGCTACTGCGGCAAGCCTCTTGTTCTCCTCCCGGATGGCCCGCGCCTGAGCCACTTCCAGGCTACGCGCCGTCTTTAACTTGTCGTTTTCACGACAAAGTAACTCGACGCGCGGCTGCATCCGGGCAAGGAGAATCCGCAGTTCATTCGACAGCCTACCCTCCTGGTAGCTGGACATGGCTTCCCCCAGCGCACCGGCGGGGGCGGCGTGGCGCGCCCATTCGACGCATTCTACAGGCGTCCGAAGGGTTGTTCCTCGGCGGATGTTCCATCGTGGAACATACACTTCATTGGAATCCGACACTGCAAAAGCAAAAAGCAGTTAGGAAAAGATGATATAAAAAAAATATATATATATAAAATAAAGGCTAAAATAACCCTACGCACCTGTAGGGTCGACGACAGGCCTGTAGCCGCCAAACCCATCACCCGAACCTAACGGATATCCATCCAAGAGGTCAGGCAGATGGGAAGGAGGCAGAGATTGGCTTGACGCCCCAACCCCGGACATACCTGAAGGACCGGCCGTAGTCGCCGGCGCCGGAGGAGGCATAGCGGAGGCCGCCTTGGTAGAAACCAGCGGAGGTGAACTTACAACCGCGGCCGCGGCTGCGGAAGAATCCACAGTAACATTCACCGCCGGCTCAGTGAAGGAATCAGTGAATATGGCACTGACAGCCGGCGGAGATGTCATCACAGTTGGAACAGTTGGCTCAACCGGGTGAGCAACTGAACCAACAACTGAAGCAGGCGCAGTCGCCTGGGTCATCGCCTCAGGTAGGTTGACCAAACCTACCGTCATGGGTCCGGAGGTGCTCCTCCCCGCTCCGCCCTGGAAGGCGGTAGCATCCACGCCTGCACGAAGACGAGATATTAGTATAATGGTGTAAAGCTATGCAGTAAAAGTAAAGGAAGATTATACTTACGGGTTTTCTTGAGCCTAAAGGTGCGAACAGGCGGGGACGAACCAGATGGAGCCGGCCTCTTCATACTGGTCACCGTCGTCGTCCTGGGCTGCTCGGAGGTGGCAGTCGTCTCAGCCTCCGGAGCAGTGGTCTCAGCACCACCTGGGTTCCCCGCCGCCTCCTCGCTCTCGGTCTCCGAGTTTGACCGGTTCTTCGGATCGGCACTGGAGGCAACCTTCGCCTTCCCCTTCCCGCCGGCAGCCTTCTTCTTCCTCGCCAATAAAGGACCATCTGCGGATTCCTCATCAGAGGATGACAAAATTAGAGGAATTCCCGCAGAGGTTTGAGCATTGAGAGGGCGAGGGTCAAAAAGTTCTTTACCTGGCCGCCTGGCGCTCAGGATCTCGTGGCCTGGCGGGTAGACCTCCACGAACCGATCCGCCGTTTGCTCAAGGATGGGCAACTCGTGCTCATCTAGAGCACGAGTACCCATCCGAGCGGGACCATCACTCTCCCGCAGCTGCAGGAGAGACTGCAAGTCGTTTCCCTCTAAAATAAAAAAAAAGAAACAGTTAGAAGAAAAACCTATATCAACAAAGAAGACAGAGCATACCGTAAGGGACAGAGTTCAAACCGTATTCGAGGACGATGGGAATCTGTGACGCCTCCTTCCACACCCGGCTCATCCCGAGCATCACCATCCCGGACTCCGCAAAGCGGTACACCGGAGTCTGGATCCGGGAGATCTTGGCGAACCACTCCGCCTCCTGGTGGTTGAGGGCGTGAAGGGCGGGGAGTGCTCTCCCATTCTTAAACGTCATCGCAAGGGGGACGACGCGAGCGGAGATATAAAAAATCTCCCGCTTCCACGACCGAAGACTGCGCTCGGTAGCGCAGATCTTCAAACCCTTGATCCGATTGACCAAGGTGTACCACCCCCGGATGCACCTCCAGGAGTAGAAGGTCATTAACCGATCAACGTGGGGCTCCACGCCCAGAATGAGACACACCCACTCGAAATGGCGGATCTTGGCGATCGCCATTGGGTGTACCTCAGTCAGATGCACACCGTGTCTCTCCAGAACACGGTATACAAACTTCGTCAATGGGAACCTGAGATTCCCATAGACGAAGAATGCAGCGTACACCCCTATCTTGCCCTTCGGGGCATCGTACACCGTCTGGTGTGGCTCCGGAAACTCAGGCTCGAACGGCTCGAGCATGAACTTCCGGACGATGTACTGGTAGAGGTCAAAATCACGAACTTCTGGACGATGTACTGTTAGCGCACTGGCACTCGCCAGCAGTGCTCTTGTCGTCCTTTTCGGACGTCGACGTCGGGTTCTCGACGAACAACTCAGACTCCTCGGCAGTGGCCTCAAAATCACGGGTAGAAGACATGTTTTGGATGTACAGAACAACGACTTCAGAAGAATGCTCGACGGAATAGTGAGTATTCGACGGAAATCGTTTAGAAGATGAAGAAAGAAGTGAAAGTGTGGACTAAGGTGCACCCTCTCGCCCTTTATATACTAATCGCAATTAATGCGATGAATTTAATGCGGAAGAGAGAGAAATCGCAGGTGCAATGAAACTATGACACGTGGCAAAGAGCAAGCTGGCAACAGCTGTTGAAAGGACGCGTGCCATTAATTTCGCGGCCACGCGCCCGAAAAATCGCGCCCACGCGCCTTAAAAAGCGTCTGGAATGACCATGTACTGTCACGTCACCATAACTTCCTGCACGTCCTGACACAGTCAGAAGAAACCGTCGGACGACGTTTCAACAGTTTGGACTGTTCTTATCCTTTCACCAACTCTTCGAATTTCAAAAAGATTCAAAAGTAAGCGGGAAAATACCCCTTACCTTGGCAACCAAGTAACTATAAGACAGGTGCGAGTACAGTGTTAAGGCAAAACCCTTCACATACTTAGCACCTGCAGGGAATTAAAGCCAAGAATACCTCGGCAACCAAGTAACCATAAGACGGGTGCGAGTACAGTGTCAAGGCAAAACCGTTCACATACTTAGCACCCGCAGGGAATTGAAGCCAGGAATACCTTGGAAGTAAAGTAACTATAAGACGAGTGCGGGTACAATGTCAAGGCGAAACCCTTCACATACCTAGCACTCCGCAGGGAATTGAAACCAAGAAGGATCTTCTGGGCAGTGCTTGCGGAAACGGGAATAACATCCCCGCATAGCGGGAACGTCGAGAATTAGATTGTTTGAACCTCCAAGATGGAATTGGTTGTTTAAACATAATTGATCACTATGTTCAAAACTACCAAAACCTCATGGAGGATCTACACAAGTGGAACTCAACGCTCCTGACTTGCGAGGAGGTTACAGACCTACCCGCATCACACCCAAAGATCAATCAGAAAAGTCGGGAATTTCTGCACGTGACATTAGGACTTCCGCGGGAAGAATCCCCATGGAAAACCTTAAAACTAAACCCTTTTCAAAACCCTTTGCTTAAGTCCAAAAGTTCACCTCACTTATTAAATTCATTAGAAGAACATTGGACTGGGGGGACTTGAAGAGGTAGGTCCCAGCAGAGCCCAGTTGGACCCACAAGACTCACCTTTAAGAAGGACGTCTGCGCAGAAACCAACTGGGTCCGCAGGACCCACCATGCTCAGAGACGTGACGTCCTTACGCGCAGTACGCAAGCTGTTCCCGCAGGAAAAGCCTCCCAATGGTGAAGTACTCTGCCTGTTCCCGCAGCTGCGGATACAAGCCATCAGGGAAGGCTACCTGCGCAGCAAAGCTACACGCACAAGGACTTAACTCTCATAATAATTCAGTAATGTCACCTGAAGAAGGAATGAGCAAAGCCGGGAATACTCCCGCACAAAGCCGGGAAAACTCCCGCCCAAATGAGCCAGTCCGTACGATACTGGAGGATCTTTTGTACTGTACCTGACGAGGTATGGACAAAAGATCTGACCAAAGATACGACAGCTCACTGACAACAGTATGACGAGCAGCACGCTCTTGTACTGTATGTCACTATTAGCCGCTGCCTACTTACCAACCTGTCGGAGGACGTGCATGGCATGGCCTGCAGTTGGTGGAACAGGAATAGTAAACAGCCGGCCTGGTCACTATCAGCCGCTACCTATCCACCAACCACCAGCATGGCATGTGCGTAGCCCACAGTTGGCAGAACAGGAACACTATTCAGCCGGCTGTACCTGCTTGGAAACCTACCTTCGGCTATAAATACTCCAACACCTTGGAATGGTATAATATATCTTATCTCATATCTCATATCTTGATATATTACCTGATATCTGCTCTAGTCATTCTCTTAATATACACTTATATTCAAGAGCAATCTAGTCTGATTCTCACGCCGGATGGTGGTCACAAGGAGGTACCCCCCCCTTCTCAGTGACGAGCTCACGGTGTCTGTTTTGCAGGTTATCAGAAGAACCATCTTAGCCGGATCTAACCCCTCGTGGGAAACATCTATTTAACCCCCATATTATCCGTAATCTGCCCGGTGTCGATTAGTGTTTCTTTACAAACCAATTACATTTTTTCATTAAATAAAATAATTAAATATTAAAAAATATATAAAGCTTCTATAAATTTTACTTTCTATTTACAAACATTTAAAGTGGTAACTATGTATTAATAAATGACCTGACTAGTATGTTACATTCACATGTGAATAATATATGTAAAATATATTGTATGTCTGTCAATGCAAGTAACATAATGGGAGAAGTCTCTCAAATATTAGTAAGTAATTTTAGTTATAAGATTGTTTGTGATTATGTTTCTGGTCTACAATTATAAATACATATTGATGATATAAAAGTCTGTTGGACTTAATTGGATCGAGCAACACGAACAACACCGATATTTTGTGAGAACTCCTCACGACTCTTTCAATATTATTAAGAATGAAAACCACACAAAATACAATAACCCTAAACCATCTATTTATACTAAAACCTTAACTTGCTCACCAAGAAACCTAAATAGACTCAAACTAGGAAACTAAATAAATTAATAACCAAAACTTACTACTAATTAAATAAACTAAACCGACTCAAACTCAAACTCTTTAAACTTTAAACCTTTATCAAGATTAATTCTTCATTCACCCCCTTAATCTTGATATGGACTCGTTACTCTTCAAAATAGCGTTGGATCCAAATCTTCACGAACCAAATTAGTAGCTTCCTCTTTTGGTTTTGGCCCGGGACACTCATATGCAAAATGACCATACTCAAGACAATTATAGCATCTGATATGAGCTTTACCACGACCCATACCTTTCTCCTTTTGATTTTCACTTGGTTGGAACCGACCACCTCTACCTCGTCCAACGCCACGTCCTCTACCTCGGCCACGTCCATGGTCACTTTTCCCTCGTCCACAACATTCAAAAACATCCTCTTCATTCTTCGAACTTTCCTGTCCATCAGTTTTAGTTAGCAACAACTTACTTTGACCGCTATCATTCGTCTCATCTTGCTCTCTGATTCGTTCCTCATAGGCCTTCAACCTGCCTATTGCTTATTCGAATGGCATGGTGTCAAGATCTGAATATTGTTCAATAGAAGCAACAATCTGAAGATACTTCTTTGGCACCGAATCTAACAACTTTCGCACTAACACTTCATCTTCGAGATTTGAACCAAGACTAGTATATCTTGAAACAAATCCGGCTAATTTTCCAGCAAACTCTTCAATCGTATCTGTTTTTTTCATTCGAAGTTGCTCAAATTCTCTTCTTAAACTTGCTAAACGTGCCCTTTGGACCCTGTCAGGACCAAGAAACCTTACACGTAAAGCTTCCCATATGTCTTTCGCACTTCGGTTCCTAGCAACTTGAAGGGGTATATCCTCTGGTAAAGCTTGATAGAGAATTGCTCTTGCAATCTTGTTCTTCTTTTCATCAACGGCCCCACCGGTTACCGGCTTAATTGTCTCCCACAACCCTTGTGCATCCAAAACTGACTCCATTAGAATTGTCCAAGTGTTGTAGTTCGTTGTTGTCAACTTTGGTACTTGAAACGAGGTGTTGTTTTCTCGAACCGGGACATTCCCTGCATTGTTTGCATTATCAACCATTCTTTTCTTCTAATCTTCTTAACGTCACACAGATCGTCCTCTTTGATCGCTCACACAGATACGATCACAGCGAATCACACAGATTTACGCTACTGCTTCTTTCAACGAATCACACAGATTAACGTTGCGTCTCCTTCTTTCAACGAATCACACAGATTGACGTTGATTTTTCTTCTAGATCGTTCACACAGATACGACCGTCTACGTCTTCTTCTTGATCGTTCACACAGATACGATCGTCTTCTTCACTGTTTGATTGCTACACTATTGCAACCCGTCTTCTCAGGTGCGTTTGATCTTATTCCTTGTTGTTCTCGTCTTCTGTTCGGCTGCGTAACTCTTCTGCCTGCTCGATCGTTCTTCTTCACCAATACACCTTTTAATTTAATCTTTGTGCATTAATTAGAGGTGTGTGTTTGCTTCACCTACGTGCCTAGTAGGTTCTTTTTTCTAATTAATTCCCACCGTTGCTTTTGACTCAAGCAAGCAAACAAACTGCTTATTTTTCTGTTCTTTTTCTATCTATCAACAATAGTTGTAGCCAAAGATTTTTTTTACCACTTTGCTTGTGTGCTTAGAATTAATTCCACCGTCTTTGTAAATAATTAGACGTGCAAATCTGTCTCCTATATTTTTTCGACCAAATCAGCCTTGACTTTCTTTCTCTCTTTATATTTAGTCTTCTTTTCTTTCGACGAACTAGACCTCCCAAATGTTAATTCAATCGACCTTCAAATTGCATTGATATGAGCCTACGCTCTGATACCAATTGTTGGACTTAATTGGATCGAGCAACACGAACAACACCGATATTTTGTGAGAACTCCTCACGACTCTTTCAATATTATTAAGAATGAAAACCACACAAAATACAATAACCCTAAACCATCTATTTATACTAAAACCTTAACTTGCTCACCAAGAAACCTAATTAGACTCAAACTAGGAAACTAAATAAATTAATAACCAAAACCTACTACTAATTAAATAAACTAAACCGACTCAAACTCAAACTCTTTAAACTTTAAACCTTTATCAAGATTAATTCTTCAAAGTCATGTGATATAAATCATTTTTTCTTATGAAAAAGGTTCCAGTTTCAAAAGGATTGAGAGATGCCCATGTATAGTGTTTTAGTCTACAAGTTGAATCTCATGAGTTGGTATTTTTTAAAGTTGAATATGTGTTCCTTATAAGCTTTTACTTTCTAAGACTTTTAAGCAACTTATATGTCGTATTTTAACATATAAAATGTTTTCTATTTCCGTTTATGGATATTAAAACCCCTAATTGTATAAAAAGGATTGAACATTAGATTGAGATCAACCTAAACATTTACAACTCTTGTCCATTCGAAGCTAAGAAGTATCTAACTAAACGATGGGAAGGCGTCCTTGAGTCGGCAATCTACAAATTATCGGAATTGATCAACTCAACCAGGTGATGGCACCAGATGCCCAAACATTAGCGTGAACAAAGAAAAAACATCACATAGACACATAGCGACTAACTAATTTTGGCTTCTTCAGCATGCTTGACAAACTCACTATATAATTTAGGATTACATAAACACAAACTCTCAATGTTTTTGATACGCTCACATCTTCCTAGCTATATATGAGAGACCGTGACATTCACGTCCCGAAAAGAAAAAGAAATTTATCGTTAAAAAAAATATATTTGAGAAGTCACAACTCACAATACATTGATGTGGTCTTTCGACATAATTTTCATCGATGCTACCTTTGTCCTTCTCTCCTAACGTCAAATCAAGTTACTATAAACTACAACTCATATTTATATATAACCATCAAGTTGTTTCCCAATACAATTTCCTTTTCAAATTAAGTTGCTCCTATCAGCCAATCACATTACTCGGATTACATGTCAATTCACTTATTAATTTCTCTACGAATCAAGTTGTTGATGGTTTAAACAAATCACTTTTGACGGCTATAAGTGGATTTGATTTTTCCTTTTTTTTAATAACTATTGAAACTATCTCTAATATCTAAGTAAATTTTTATAAGATGAGATGTCAATTATTCATACTGATGTTGACGTTTAAAGCATGATTCACCAAAAACACTATTAAGGAGGAAATTCGTCATTGTGAAAAAATCTTATTGAGTTAGGTTTCAAACTTGAAATCTTACGATCTCAAACCTTAACCATTACCCTTGTCATTGAACCAGAAGACCAACTACACGAGATATAATCCAATTTATATTTCTATATGTTGGTTTTAATTTTATTTTCCTTAAGATAGTCTTTATATTTTCTTTTACATAAATTATCATAAATAAATCCGCACAAATATAATTTCCTTTATATTTGTCTATAGAAAGAATTTTGTTTTAGTTTTTAAGTGATCTGTCATTTGAAAAGACGGATTTTAAAAATTGTACATATGGTGTCAGCTAGTGTTTGATGACATGGAAGTTTCGAAAGTGTTTTATCAAATAAAAGGATAGAACTAGTTTGAATTTTCTAGGATCCGCCATTTCAGATGGCAGATCTTGGATAGTTTTTGACAGACGAGTACAACTTTGAACAGCTTTTTTCATGGGTTATGTTATTTGAAATGACGAATCCTAGAAAATTCAAACTGGTTTCCTCATTTGGAATGCGGAACACCTTCGTAACTTCCATATAAATAGACAACATACAACATCTATGCGATTTCTAGGATCCGCTCATTTCAAATAGCGGATCAACTTAAAACCAAAATAAAAAATCTATCTCCTATAAACCATTTGCCCTTATCTTTTATGAGTTTGGATCAAATATAAATTATATTAACTTGCTAAATGCATGAATTAAGTAGTGTACATATTTATACAATATAATGTAAGTACATATTTATACAATATAATGTAATTATAGGGTAGTGTAATTACAATATTGTGAAATTACACTACTTGTATATATAATTACGCTCCTTGATTCACACAGATAACACGTTAATTTAATTTAGACGATAACTTGTCCCATCTTTTATTTATATTTTGAGGGAAAAAAATTTATTTTCTCTTCAAACCACATAATTCAATATCGAAGAAACGGGCACGTTTACAATATTAGAACACCACAAATATTATTTTAATGCATTTTAAATATGATAGATTTGAATAATGTTGGCTTCAGGTCAACACGTAAAACTGTTTTGTATTTATATGTATTTTCTATTTAATTTTTTGTAGTTTTGCTGATAATTAGTGTGAACAAAGGTACATCGGGGAGATACGAAATTTGACAGTAGCAGCTGCAGCAAAGCTTCGTTGACCACATTTAGTCGAACACATACGAAATTTGTCACTTACTTGAATCTTAACTTAACTGAAGAAACACTAAGTTACCCCGGGCAGATTACGGATAATCTGGGGGTTAAATAGATGTTTCCCACGAGGGGTTAGATCCGGCAAAGATGGTTCTTCTGATAACCTGCAAAACAGACACCGTGAGCTCGTCATTGAGAAGGGGGGGGGGGGTACCTCCTTGTGACCACCCTCCGGCGTGAGAATCAGACTAGATTGCTCTTGAATATAAATGTATATTAAGAGATTGCTAGAGCAGATATCAGGTATAAGATGTAAGATACAAGATAAGATGAGATGATCATACCATTTGGGGTATTTATAGCCGAAGGTAGGTTTCCAAGAGGGTATAGCCGGCTGAATAGTATTCCTGTTCTACCAACTGTGGCCTACGCACGTGCCATGCTGGCAGTTGGTGGGTAGGTAGCGGCTGACAGTGACCAGGCCTGCTGTGTGCTATTCCTTTTCCACCAACTGCAGGCTATGCACGTGGTATGACAGGAGTTGGTGAGTAGGTAGCGGCTAATAGTGACATACAGTACAAGAGCATGCTGCTCGCCATACTGTTGTCAATGGGCTGTCGTATCTCTGGTCAGATCTTTTGCCCATACCTCGTCAGGTACAGTACAAAAGATCTTCCAGTATCGTACGGACTGGCTCATTTGGGCGGGAGTATTCCCCCTCCCGCCTTTGTGCGGGATTGTTCCCGGCTTTGCTCATTCCTTCAGGTGACTACTGAATTATTGAGAGCTAAGTGCCTTGTGCGTGTAGCCTTGCTGCGCGGGTGGCCTTCCCTGATGGCTTGTATCCGCAGCTGCGGGAACAGGCGGAGTACTTCACCATTGGGAGGCATTTCCTGCGGGAACAGCTTGCGTACTGCGCGTAAGGACGTCACGTCTCTGAGCATGGTGGGTCCTGCGGATCCAGTTGGTTTCTGCGCAGACGTCTCTTCAAGGTGAGTCCTGTGGGTCCAACTGGGCTCTGCTGGGACCTACCTCTTCAAGTCCCCCCAGTCCAATGTTCTTCTCATGAGTGTTTAATAAGTGAGGTGAACTTTTGGACTTGAGCTAAGGGTTTTTGAAAAGGGTTTAGTTTTAAGGTTTTCCATGGGGATTCTTCCCGCGGAAGTCCTTATGTCACTTGCAGAAATTCCCGACTTTCCTGCTTGATCTCTGGGTATGATGCGGGTAGGTCTGTAACCTCCTCGCAAGTCAGGAGCGTTGAGTCACACTTGTGTGGATTCTCCATGAGGTTTTGGTAGTTTTGAACATAGTGATCAATTATGTTAAAACCACCAATTCCATCTTGAAGCTTCAAACAATGTAGTTCTCGACGTTCCCGCTATGCGGGGATGTTATTCCCGTTTCCGCAAGCATTGCCCAGAAGATCCTTCTTGGTTTCAATTCCTTGCGGAGTGCTAGGTATGTGAAGGGTTTTGCCTTGACACTGTACCCGCACTCGTCTTACGGTTACTTTACTTCCAAGGTATTCCTGGCTTCAATTCCCTGCGGGTGCTAAGTATGTGAAGGGTTTTTGCCTTAACACTGTACCCGCACCCGTCTTATAGTTACTTGGTCGCCGAGGTATTCTTGGCTTCAATTCCCTGCAGGTGCTAAGTATGTGAAGGGTTTTGCCTTAACACTGTACTCGCACCTGTCTTACAGTTACTTGGTTGCCAAGGTAAGGGGTATTTTCCCGCTTACTTTTGAATCTTTTTGAAATTTTGAAATTCGAAGAGTTGGTGAAAGGATAAGAACAGTCCAAACTGTTGAAACGTCGTCCGACAGTTTCTTCTGACTGTGTCAGGACGTGCAGGAAGTTATGGTGACGTGACAGTACATGGTCATTCCAGACGCTTTTTCAGGCGCGTGGGCGCAATTTTTCGGGCGCGTGGCCGCGAAATTAATGGCACGCGTCCTTTCAACAGCTGTTGCCAGCTTGTTCTTTGCCACGTGTCATAGTTTCATTGCATCTGCGATTTCTCTCTCTTCCGCATTAAATTCATCGCATTGATTGCGATTAGTATATAAAGGGGGAGAGGGTCCTTTGTAATCCACACTTTCACTTTTCTCTTCATCTTCAAAACGATTTCCGGCGAATACTCACCTTTTCAGTCGAGCATTCTCTTGAAATTGTTCTCTTTTTCATACCTGCAAGATGTCTTCTGCTTACGATCTTGAGGGTACAGCCCAGGAGGCTGGGGTGTACGCCGAGAACCCGTCATCCACATCCGACAAGGATGACAAGAGTACTGCTGGCGAGTGCCAGTGTGCTCTGCCTGTCGATCTATATCAGTACATCGTCAGGAAGTTCATGCTCGAGTCTCTCGAGCCTGAGTTTTCTGAACCTCATCAGACGGTGTATGATGCCCCCAGAGGCAAGATCGGGGTATATGCCGCATTCTTTGTCTATGGGAATCTTAGGTTCCCCTTGACGAAGTTTGTGTACCGTGTTCTGGAGAGGCACGGTGTACACCTGACCGAGGTACACCCGATGGCGATCGCAAAGATTCGCCACTTCGAGTGGGTGTGCCGGATTCTGGGCGTTGAGCCCTTCGTCGACCGCCTGATGACCTTCTACTCTTGGAGGTGCATCCAGGGGTGGCATACTCTGATAACCCGGATCAAGGGTTTGAAGATTTGCGCAACCGAGCGCAGTCTTCGTTCATGGAAGCGGGAGTTCTTTTATATCTCCGCTCGCGCCATCCCCCTTGCCATGAAGTTCAAGAATGGGCAAGCACTCCCCAGCCTTCACGCCTCCAACTACCAGGAGGCGGAATGGTTCTCAAAGATATCCCGAGTCCAATCTCCGGTTTACCGCTTTGCGGAGTCCGGGATGGTGATGCTCGGGATGAGCCGGGTGTGGAAGGATGCGGAGGCGCAAAAGATCCCGATCGTCCTTGAATACGGTTTGAACTCTGTCCCTTATGGTATGCTCTGTCTTCTTTGTTTATATATGTTTGTCTTCTAACTGTTTTTCTTTTATTTCAGAGGGGAACGACTTGCAGTCGCTCCTGTATCCGCGGGAGGCTGATAGTCCCGCTCGGATGGGTACTCGTGCTCTAGATGAGAACGAGTTGCCCATCCTTGAACAGACGGCGGATCGGTTCGTGGAGGTCTACCCGCCAGGCCACGAGATCCTGAGCGCCAGGCGGCCAGGTAAGGCGTTATTCAACCCTCGACCCCTCAATGCTGAAACCTCTGCTGGAATTCCTCTAATCTTGTGTTCTGATGAGGAATCCGCAGATGGTCCTCCGTTGGTGCGGAAGAAGAAGGCTGCCGGCGGGAAGGGGAAGGCGAAGGTGGCCTCCACTGCCGATCCGGTGCCTCGGTCTGATTCAGAGACCGAGAGCGAGGAGGTGGCGGGGAACCCTGGTGGTGATAAGACCACTGCTCCGGAGGCTGCGACGACTGTCACCTCCGGAGAGCCCAGGATGACGACGGTGAGCGGCGTAAAGAGGCCGGCTCCATCGGGTTCGTCCCCGCCTGTCCGCACTTTTAGGCTCAAGAAAACCCGTAAGTACAAACTTCCTTTATTTTTAACTTCATAGCTTTCCATCATTAATACTTATCTTCTTTGTGCAGGCGTGGATGCTACCGCATTCCAGGGTGGAGCGGGGAGGAGTACCTCCGGACCCATGATGGTAGGCTTGGTCAGCCTACCTGAGGCGACGACCCAGGCGGCTGCGCCTGCTTCAGTTGGTTCAGTTGCTCACCCTGTTGAGCCAACTGTTCCAACTGTGATGACATCACCGCCGGCTGTCAGTGCCATATTTACTGAATCTTTCACTGAGCTGGCGGTTACTTTTTCTGCGGACTCCGCAGCGGCGACCACGGTTGTGAGTTCACCTACGGTGAGTTCACCTCCGTTGGTTTCTACTACCGCGGCGGCCTTCACCATGCCTCCTCCGTCATCGGCAACGACGGCCGATCCTTCAGGTACGCTTGGGGCTTCTCGCCAACCTCTGCCTCCTTCCCATTTGCCTGACCTCTTGGACGGATTTCCCTTGGGTTCAGGTGATGGGTTTGGCGGCTATCGGCCTGTTGTCGACCCTACAGGTGCGTAGGGTTCTTTTGGCCTTTTTTTTTTTTTTTTTTCATATCATCTTTTCCTAACTGCTTTTTGTTTTTTGCAGTGTCGGATTCCAATGAAGTGTATGTTCCACGATGGAACATCCGCCGAGGAACAACCCTTCGCACGCCTGTGGAGTGCGTGGAGTGGGCTCGTCACGCAGCTCCCAGTGGTGCGTTGGGGGAAGCCATGGCTAGCTACCAGGAGGGTAGGCTAACCAATGAGCTTCGGGTTCTCCTGGCCCGGATGCAGCCGCGCGTCGAGCTGCTTTGCCGTGAAAACGACAAGTTAAAAGCAGTTCGCATCCAAGAAGTAGCTCAGGCGCGGGCTGTCCGGGAGGAGAATAGGAGGCTTACCGCAGTGGCTGCGGAAAAGGAGAAGGCCTTCAAGGCCCTCGAGGTTGAAGTTCAGGCCCGGCTCGAGGCCCGTTCCAAGGCTGCCCAAGCTGTTAACGAACAGCTTCGGCTGGTTAAGGAAACTGCACGGAACGCAACCGACAGGGCCACCAAGGCTGAAGCTGTTGCTGAGCCTTTACGCCTCGAGAATGAGGAACTCAAAGCCAAACTAGAGGCGCTCCAACAGGCTCATGATGCCTTGGCGATGGAAGACGCCAAGAAGCTCCAAGAGATCTTGGACCAGAGGGGCGTGCTTGACCACACTGAGCGGAAGCTAAAGGGCGTTGAAGAGGCTGCTGCAAAGGAAGTGTTGCTTGCCAACCTCAATAAAAGTGAAGCCGAACGCGCCCGTACCCAAGCTCAAGCCGCCCTCCAAGAGGCTCTGGTTGCCAAGGAATGGCTTCTTCGAGAAGCGTTGTCTCAGGTAAGCTTAACTTCATAATGTCTTTACGCTTTTCTTTGTAAATAGAAAAGGTTTTGATACTTGTATTTTTTCTTTTTGTAGGTTGTGCATCGGGTCTTCACGGATACGTCTTATGACGATGCTATGAGCGCAGCCCTCAACGCTTCTCATGAGGATGGGGAAAAGGCCGGCTTCCTGCTTGGTCTAGGGTTCGTTGAGAAAGGCATCCCGCCTTCCAACTTCCCTTTATTTAATGTGGATACTGAAGCTGTATACGACCAAGCAGTGAATCAGTATGCCGCCTTCCCGCATCCGGTGGTGGAGAAGGTAAACGAAGTTGCCGCTGCTGATGATGGGCTAGCTATCCTTAAGGCTTTCCTTGAACCGCCACACTCTTCTGATGGTGCGGGTCCAAGTGGAAGTGGTCCTGAGGCTTGATCCTGAAGATCCCTTTCCACCATTAGAGTATATTTTTATTTTTGTATAGCTTCTTTTGTATGCGGGTATGTACCCAGCAATCTTTGTAATATTTGAATTTCGATGGAATAAAGATTATTTGCCAATCCCTTGCCTTGTTTATTTCACGCATATTCTGATTTAACTTAGCAATTTCTTTAGTACTTAGATAATTTAACTTTTCAACGTGGTAGATAATAAGTTAAAGTTTTGCGTCCTCTTTCATGATTGTGTGGATAAGACCGTCACTTGCACTTAGTAGGATGGCTAAACTTTACCTATATCTGACCTGCGTGGAAGTTTTCCTCATCTTTTCCTTTGAAATTTTCTAAGTGTTTAGAATAAGTTAACCTTTGAACGTGGTAGATAATAGGTTGAAGTTTTTGCTTCCTCGTTCGTGATTGTGCGGGTAAGACCGTCACTTGCATTTAGTAGGATGGCTAAACTTTACCTATATCTGACCTGCGTGGAGGTTTTCCTCATCCTTTTAGAAATTTTCTAAAGTATTTTGAATAAGTTAACCGCTCGACGCGCGGTTGTCAATAGGTTCGGTTTTCTCTCATGATTTGTGCGGTTAGGACCGGCACTTTCATTTAGTGGGATGACCAAAGTTTACCTATGACTGACCTGCGTGAAGGTTTACCGTTTTTTGGGTTTATGCGGGTTTTGCCGCCTTCCCCACGCAACGACTTTCCCCGTAATTATGCGGTGAAAACCGGCATATTCGTGTGGAAAGTTCATAAGTATAAATGTAAAATCATCAGCATCGATGTTATAAGGAGAATCATTTCCATTAGAAGTGGCTCTGGGCCTTTTCTTTACAAATTTGGAATTGATCTACATGCAAACTGTGTAATTGAGCTCACTTCCATGTTGCTGGGATGGGAGTGCCATCGAGCCGATATGCACCTGGTTCGGGATCTCGTTGTTTACGCAGTATGTAGTCTCCGGCATTGAAGCTGCAATTTTATTCGTGTTTTCCCCAGCTGGGGTTCTACACGCATCAGCCTGCTCAGCGTTCGTTACGCCACGAGGTGTGCGAGCGTCCCATCTCTGACAAATGCTTCGACGATGTCCTTTACGTCTGTGCATTCTTCAGTGTTGTGGCCTTTTGTCCTGTGAAAGTCACAGTATTTGCTCCGATCAGCATTGTGACGATGTCGGAATATTGGAGCCTTTGCCATGGGAGCTCCTCAGTGGCGAATATCTCGGTGACGCTTTTGGTGAGTGGCGTCCATCTGGAGTTCTGGTTCGACTATACGTTATCCCTTCCGCCTAACCAATGTTGCAAGCCGGATGAGGTGTCAAAGTTTACCCTTGACTGCCAAATGCCTAGCTTCCGCTTTTGTTTAGTCGGGCGGTAAGGACGTTGTCTTTTCTTGTTTTCTGGGTGTAGATGTTTGTGCTCTGGGGGAGATCTCTACCCAGTTGCTTCTCCGTTTCCGCAAAGCGTTAGCTGCTGTCATGATGGCATCCCATGTGGATGGCATGCCATCTTTACCCGTTAAGGTGCGGATGAGCTCTGGGTCGTTTGCGCCCTGGATGAAAGCAGCTGCGAACAAGATCTTCGCTAACATTACCCAGACTTAGCTTCTTTGAGTTGAAGCGAGTGATGAAGTCTGGCAAAGATTCATCTTCCTCTCGAATGCATTTGAGGATTGTCCATTGCTCTTCAGTATACTTTCTTTGTTGGCTGAAGTGTTGGCTAAATTTTGCTGGAAGTCTTCCCAATCGTAGATGTGGTGGACCGGTAGACGATCGAACCACCCTCTAGCTGCCCCAACAAGCGTCATTTGGAACATGTAACACCACGTAGGTTCCGTCCAACTACTGACGGTTGCCCCCGCTATGAACCTGTTCAAATGATCGTCTGGATCAGATATACCATCGTAAGTGCCGATGTTTGACATCTGTTTGGCACTTTTCGGGACGATTGCTTCCGCAATGTCCCTTGCAAATTTGGACGTTCCCCGCCTTTGCAGCAGTTGGTGTAAATGTTTTGGAGAAGTCACGTGGGTTTCCACCTGCGTTTTTTGGTTTGAAGGTTTCTCCAAAACGCCTTCTCGGTTGGGAGTCCGTTTCCTTACGCTTCCCTTTCGCCCTATGACGAGGGTTTGCGTCACTATCGGATTCCTCCGAATCATTGTCCCACTACTCTCCGAATTCCTCAGGCTGTTGGAGTGAACGTAAGCGTTCATCCAACTCGGCTTGGAATTCTTTTTGACGTGCTTCCGCCCACGCTTTAACTTCATCGAGTGTTTGGCGGGGGAGCCTCGTTCGTTGTCTCTCTAACTGGGTATCGGTGAATCCCAGTGAGCGATTATTTACTGCACTTGCCCCAGCTTGGGTAACTGGGGTAGTGTTCGTAAAATTTACTGCACTTGCCCCGGCTTGGGTAACCGGGGTAGTGTTCGTAAAAACTGTGTAGTCGCCGGTATTCCCCTGAGTAGCCGGGGTTGTGGTTACCGGAGTTTCTTTAACCATCTTTCCAGAAGTTTGAAAAAACTGAAAAGAAATTAAGTTCTAGCTTTTATGCACGGATGGCGCCAATGAAGAAACACTAAGTTACCCCGGGCAGATTACGGATAATCTGGGGGTTAAATAGATGTTTCCCACGAGGGGTTAGATCCGGCGAAGATGGTTCTTCTGATAACTTGCAAAACAGACACCGTGAGCTCGTCACTGAGAAGGGGGGGGGGTACCTCCTTGTGACCACCCTCCGGCGTGAGAATCAGACTAGATTGCTCTTGAATATAAATGTATATTAAGAGATTGCTAGAGCAGATATCAGGTATAAGATGTAAGATACAAGATAAGATGAGATGATCATACCATTTGGGGTATTATAGCCGAAGGTAGGTTTCCAAGAGGGTATAGCTGGCTGAATAGTATTCCTGTTCTACCAACTGTGGCTTACGCACGTGCCATGCTGGCAGTTGGTGGGTAGGCAGCGGCTGACAGTGACCAGGCCTGCTGTGTGCTATTCCTTTTCCACCAACTGCAGGCTATGCACGTGGTATGACAGGAGTTGGTGAGTAGGTAGCGGCTAATAGTGACATACAGTACAAGAGCATGCTGCTCGCCATACTGTTGTCAATGGGCTGTCGTATCTCTGGTCAGATCTTTTGCCCATACCTCGTCAGGTACAGTACAAAAGATCTTCCAGTATCGTACGGACTGGCTCATTTGGGCGGGAGTATTCCCCCTCCCGCCTTTGTGCGGGATTGTT